>NC_091939.1:30342303-30642303 GCF_041260155.1 Ptychodera flava
TGGTGCTAAATATAGGAGGTGAATACCTCTGTGACAGTATTATTTTCCAAGCCTTGGTTGTGACGTAATCACATGATACAAATATTTTCATATTGATAGAGTAAACTATATCCATAAGACTGGTCTGTGGAACTATACATGTAGTATGCCACATACATTGTATTACATGGAAGCACAACAACGCAAGTAAACACCATAGCACTACAATTTCAGTTTGATCTCCGGGAGGATGAGGAGCTGTGGTTGAAAATGCTTCTGTATGTCATATCAACATTATGAATGTCACGGAGCTGGCCGTGGATGAGATCTCGAGCTAGGCTGTTACCGGGGAGACACCCCAGGACCAGCTGGGTCTTGATAATAAACTCCTAATCAACTGAATGCTTGATGAAGCCATCTTCAATTGCTTGACTATATATATAGATGACTGTTGCCTGATTATAATACAAAGGAAGAAGCAATGCTGTAGCCACTTGTCATGCAAGTTTCCGAGAATTTATTCAATTATGGTCTGGATCCCAATGAAAAGTGACCCAGGGGCTGAAGGAGATAATTCAGCTGTGACTGTACATATATAAGCAATCATCGAATTTGACATAAATGTGCATAACAATGTATAGAAGATGATTTTTCAAAGAGTTGTGTACTAAATGTCTGCTTGAGTAAATGATATGATGTGTCAAAGATTTTCAGTTGCTAAACGAAGTGAATCTACAGAAATAGCTATCAGCTGTTTTTGAACCTTAAGAAAATAAAAATTCCAAATGTCATTACAATTTCAAAAATATGCCTGACATTTTCCTTGTGTATGCAAAATTTCAAAGTTATTATATCACATAAAAATTTTCGGAGAGTTTTTTTAAAAATTGCAAAAACTGCACTAAAATGCAATACAGCATACATTGTATTTTGTTATACTTGGACAAATGTGACATGTCCATCACAGAGGAACCTGTATACCAAAGTCGATTTTGAGAAATCAACTGTTGACGGACAACAGACAGATGGATAGAAAAGGAGGGACAGATTGACTGACCACTATGGATGACAACAGACCATCAGCCTATTTGATTAAGCTCAATGTCGCTAGCAGCCAGGCTAACAAGCTGACTATCGAGTGATTATCGTGAAAGCTATTCATCATTGCTCATCGAACGTTACATGAAGTTACGCAATGATGGTTGCAAGTCTTTTCAGAACTGAGACAGCTATGCACACCAAGTGACAGCCACGCCATTAAATCAGTCAAATTGCACAATGACTGAGCTGTCTTGCACACAAAATGGTCGTTCCATTCCAGTTAAATTAGAAAAAGACAATTTGGGTTGTAATACTGATAAAATGAAAAATAAATGACTGAAATATTTAGACACTTGATAATATACATTTGACAAAATCTGGACACTATATTTTACAAAATATGCCCTACTTTTCTTAAATTTTCCAGGACTGAACTGAAGAGTGTGCAGTCAGAGTAAGACAATCATTTCGTGAATTTAAATAATTCTACCCATTGACCGACTTTAAGAGCCTGAAATGTCTGGTGTAATATTGATATAGGATTACAGCACACTGTGAATGCGGTAAAAGGTCTGGTGAGTTAAAGTCATACATTGTGCATATTATCTCTAGTACAATTGTGGTAGGCTGAGGCAAAGAGCGTCCAAAAATTTTTGCAACCTTTATAAAATACACTCCAGTCTTTGCCAAAATTTTGATAAGAAACCGTATCCAATGAAATGTGATATCCATTTGGTCCAAAATTATCACAAAACTTACAGAAAAATTCATAAAAATTGTTAAAATGTTGCATTAAATTTTGGAGGGAAAAATTACAGCACCCATAGGGTTATAAAGCTATGTGTATACCAGTATTCAACAGGTTGTTGCTCTGAATGTCACATACCAACTTTTAAATGTCTGCACATCACACCACTAGACTTTCTCAATATTGGGTGAAAGAAATTTATGTTAAGCTTCCAAAATGATACCTTTCTTGTACTCAACTAACGTGGGCCATCAGTCATGCTGCTTATGAAAAGCCGTTACATAAGAGTATATGTGTTATCAGTTACATAAGAGTATATGTGTTATGCTATATAGATGTATTCAACAGGTGGTTGCTTTGAATATCACATACCAAACATTAATGATGCATTTTTCAATGTGCAACATTTCGCTGTGAGGGGAGAACTTCCAGTATTACAGTTTAACTGCATCATTTTAAATACATTCCCGTCAGTCGGGTAGAATTTCTAACATGAACACCAACCACCTGGTGACAAATTGGTTGGCTACAAACATGCGGAAATGGACCTGATGATGTGGAAATTGGGAATATTCATTTGACATTCATGGAAAAGAGCCTTCCACTTCACATAAGAGGATTAACAGAAATGCTTGGAACGTATCAATATCAGGCTCAGAACGAAACTCATTTGAGACTCGAGTGATAGCTGCCACTTCTTCCACTAAACTCGATGCCCTTGCAGAAAGGTGTGGGAAGGCACACAAGAGTGGGCAGCGCAGCAAACTTTTAAGACCCTCTCAAAATAGGTGTTTTTTTATGTTAATTAGTATTCTCTCCCTTTCTACTGCAGAGCAAAATCTTCCCATCATATTATTTATAGAATTTCTCTTGCTCTTCAAAAATCTCCCTCTTCACCCCCGGCTTGAATTAATGGTTCAATCCAATGAGAGACTAACACACAAGACTAATTAATTTGACTATAACTTTTCATTTACACATCAGATACTTCTGAGCAAAGCTTGTCATGATTAATATGCGCCTGCTATACCATACTAACACGTAAAAACTTCCCATGATTTCCACAATTTAATATTGACTTATGATAGGAACTGTGCATCTTCCATTTGTCAAAACTGAGATTTCAAAGCTGTGACAATTCTGCTTCTAGGAAATGGTCATAAGGTTGACATAATTTCCATAAATTCAGATGACAAAATTTTCAGACATTCTCCACAAATCTACATACACGTTTTTCAAAAAAATGGCGACTAAAATAACTTCTCCAAGGGTCTTTTCAGTCATGATCATTTGCATATCTGGGCAAAAACCTCCTGGGTGCTTAACCACAAAACTGTTTGTTTTAATATAAGAAAACGTCATACAGTAGATTTCTTATTGGAACTTATTCTTTGAAATTTGTCATAGGCGAGATGCGTTTCCACAACGCCTTGAGCAAAAACACAAGAAAAGACAACTTACGGAAACTGATTTTTACAGAATGATAACCATCAATTACAAGAAGTTAATGTTCGTTTTTCCATTTTGTGAATTTCATTGAAAACTATTGTGGCTCGAGACATGACCTTGGGCAATGGCTTTTACAAGTATGACGTAATGTGTCTGGTATGGATGAATTTAGCACAATACGTCCTTGTTAAAACATACCAGCAATATGCAATGTGTTCTTTACTGGAATGTGCCCCTGTAGATTTTAAAACATTCCTTCTTTAATTATAATATAATAAAAAATATTCTATTTTTTAATGATCAACATTATCACCTTGGTCCGATGAAATGCAAATTTCTTTATATTAAGGTAGTTCGTGCCTCAAAATCAAAAGACTTGAACTTTTCCCCAAACTTTCCTCAAGCAAACTTTGAACCAATTTCCCTTTCGAAATCAAGAATCAAAGTCAGGGTCGCCATGCAAAATTTGGTAATAAAGAAGATAACCTGACATTTACTGATGCTTAAATTCAAAATGGCCACCATCCCTGTGTGAACTCCACTGGAAAAGATACAGTTTTTGTTTTTCACAAAAATAAGTTGGTGAAAATTTTATTTACTTCAAGAGCTTAAAAATGAACCTCCACAAGTGATAGACAAAAGCTGTATTGTGAAAGTTTGAGTATTGGTATGACAGTCCCTGGTGCTATTCTACCTTAAACCAAAATATAAGCAGTTATTATTGTTGAGAAATGTTGGTGCTATGCAAATGTATGATGTCGTTGGGTGATATAATGGTCATACTTCAGGATTGGCAGTCGTAGGGCAACTGCTTCCAATGGATGACCATGAATGACCCTAATAATTTACATCACTACCCAAAACCAAAAGCAGAAAGATATTGTCAGCTTCAAAATTTTATTTCCAAAATGCTGCAAACTATGGAATAAAAGAGCTGTACCAAATATTCAGAAATCATATCTATTTTCCAGGAATCCTTGGATGACCGAAAACAATGGATGGAAAACAACTGCATGTTTTCACTTCATATGTGAAGTTGATCCCAGAAAAGGAAACGGCAAAAAAGACTATCACACACCATGTGCTCATTGGTGGAGGTTTACTGACGTTGTGGTAGGAATAATTGAAGCGAGATGGCAAACTGACAACAGTTATTGCTGTAGAATCAGTCTTTGCAATCATAACAGTGGCGGGGAATTTCATAGATCATTATTCTTTATGACTCACTCATCTACCATCAAAAGTAAAAGATTTTTGCATGCCCATTCTATACTGTTGACTGTTTCCAGGTACCCAAAGCACAATGCCTCATGGGAGTGCATTCACTTTCAGACAGTTTCGAGGGACCCACTGGAAGATAGCCATCATTTGTCTCACACTCAGTAAGCTTATGTGTAGTGGCAACGGACTGTCTCTAGCACATCCGAAATTCCACTCCATGTTGCCAGTGGAAATCGGATTTTGAGCAAGTTGTTTTTTATGCAAATAAGTTGCCACCTGGACAGATCCTTGTCCAAGGTACAAATGAATAAGAAATAATGAAGTTATCACTCACCACTTTGCTCCACTGAGGTAATATGAGGCAACAGAGAAAACAAATAGGACTTTCAAAGCTTTCCTAAATTGGTTCATAATTAGAGAATGTTGACAGAGATAACTTTCTTAAATCTTTGAACAGATTCACTGAACAAATACTCTGAAAAACATGTCAGGCTCCCCTATATAAATCATAGATAATCTTCTACTCCACAGTCTATACTAAAATAGATAGTATACAGGGAAAAAATATTTTTTTTGCAACAGACTTCAAGAAAGAATCAATTTACTGCTTATAATCAAGGATTTGAATAATTTTCCCATAGACGTTGTGAAAGCAAAACCACACAGCATTTTCAGAATCTAACTTAGTGAAAAAATTTGTGGCAGTGAATTAATTGCCTTTGCATCTTTTTTCAACACCTTTTAAACTTGGTTGCGTACACGTACAACTAGCAAAATCTTCAACTTGATGAAGGTGTCTATATTGGGATTAAGAAGAAGGATGATGATGATCCCAAAGCTGGATCCCTAAGCCGGCAGATAAATATATACACACCACATCGTAACAAAGCTGTGGCTGCGACTGTGATGGAATAGATATCACATTCAAACATATGTCCCTTCAATTTTGTATCCTGCAAAGATGTCCACGCTTTGGCGTTTTTCAGAATGGAGCTCTTTCACACGAGAACCACCTGTCATTTTCTCACGAGGACTAAGTGGGACAAAATTTATAAATATGTGGTTAATTACCCTCTTTTGGACAGAAAAATGAAATTCATAATATCTACTGACCAGCATTGAATGATATAAAATGCTATAAATATAATGCCACATCAGGGTATTTCAAGTCAAAATAGACAATGTATACTGCAGACACACTGAGACAGATACACATTGCAGCACAACTTTTCAAATAATTTTAGGAATTTTTTCAATGAATTATGTTCCGACTTGCAACTGAGAATTTTACTTGGAGTGGCTATCATGGTTGAAAACAAAGTTACAGTAACCGTTCCCGATAATACCTTTCCTCTATGACCACTAATTCAGCTCTCTCAGTGACATTGGTGAAATCTCAATCTATTTTCACAGTTAAAGACAAATCGTCCACACCTAAGCCGACAACTATCTCATTGCCTGTATAGTCCTGCAGCATTCACGCCTGAGGTGTGAGCCATGTACAGCTAGCTCAGTAGGGGGGGGGGGGAGGAGGGGGCGGATCAGTTATGTAATAGCTGTAGCAGGGAGTCCTGCAAATTTGACAAACATGTTGAAATGATTTGAAGACATTAATCATTATACTACCCTGGCATCAAAATGAACTTTTGTCACAATGTCAAGCTGTATAAACTACAACCAATACTTTCTCTACACTTTGGCGTAAACAAATCCTTTTGTCATTGATTGAAATATTTAGGATTGTTTTTTTTGTTTTCTTCGTTTGTTGTTGTTTTTGATACAGCTGATCAAAATTTACGATAGTCTATAGGTGATCTTCTGGAATATGGGTTAAAATACGAAGAACAGTCCACTAACCGAAACGCGGAAAAACGTCAACAGCTGTATGTTTATGCCATAGACCCTCGAGGGTCGGTACGGCCATACGATGGCCAAGATACATGCAATCCAAGGATAGATCAGCATGTATATAGATCGTGAAACCATGAACGCCTGTTGTATGTCCATGGTAAAACGAAGACTTCTGCGGCCGTGTAGATAATGCTCGTAGTAATATAAAAACGAGCCGCTCAGACTTTTTCAACCCGCGACGTTCGTGTGCTACGTCCATAGATCAACTGATCGACCATGTTGTTTTGTTTTCTTGCTCAATAAAGTATTTGCATCGATTCCCCAGGTTAACTGAGTGTCTTCAGCTCGACCGGCGCTGTCACGTTTTCTGCAACGTGCCGCCGCCTCTCACGTTTGAACCAATGCTGCACGTTTCAATCTCCATGCCTCACTTCGATCAACGCGTCGCGGCCAGGTTTTCGTGAGAAAATATCCAACCAGACAAGGATTCACTGCTAAAAAGATATTTATCAATCGCGTTTTGGTCATTTCTGCCGCGCGACGTGATCAAATATTTGAGTTCTGAGCAATAGTGCTATATAGGAAGCACAGACAAATATTAATTTTCCGACTCCGCGTATGCCAAGACATACACACATACGATGCATATTGCAATATTACATGTATGAGATACACTTATAAATGTACACACATTGGCAATGCAAAACTAGACCGAGTAAGAAAAATACCTTTTACTTCGTAGAAAGCCTTGTATACGATGAGAAAACGACTAATGGTGCGTTGTCCGGATGACTTGGTTCGGGATATGATAGTGTCATTTCGTCCAGACCAACCGCCATGCTCAGTTGCATGTGTACATCGAAGTCACGTTGTCAGCCACGATGCACCAAAACCACAATGCTCTGCACGACAATGTTGAGAACGAACCTTATATGATCAGACCTTGGTTAAACGCCGTACAAATTATAGCATCTCTCACTGTCAAACTTCCCCAGTTTTCGGTGTCATCGGTAAAGACGTCATTTATGTAAACAATTGGGAAACTTACATAAAGACACTAGTATTGCCGAGGCGGGTGTGCACAGGATGCGGAAAGAGGGACGACCACCGCGAAAAAGTTAGGCTAGTCAATGACGCCCAACCAATGGGAGAGGGCGACAGTCACAATGACACGCAGCTAGCGCTCGTCATCAACTCTACGCATATTTTCATACCGACTGTGACTTGAAAATAGAGAGTCTTTGGTCGGAAGTTCACGTATGAATAATCGATCGGCAACTTCAAGGATAGTTTTTCTCCGATTGTTAATTCACGGCGTCGAGTTTTAGCTGTCCGATATTTTTATCAGCGTCCTTAGCCTTCTTTCTGCTGTTGGTCTTCTGTTTGTTGTTGTTGTTGTTGTTGTTGTTTTGTTGTTATCGACGATGATTTGATTTTATTTCCTCAAAAATTGTGTATGCATATTTGATGTTACGCATGGCAAGACAGAATGGCCCCTGAGCGTTGACATGAGGACGTTATTTTAAAGTGCTGGCTTTTTCATGTGAGTTGTTTCTCCTAAAATATAATTGATATCACCATCTTTGCCGCTATGATCATAATCATCATGATCACCATTATCATAACGTTCATTAATAACTCATGACAATTACTTTTTTACAAATTTATAAGAGAATGACGGGCGACACTCAAAAAATGTCGTGCGTCTTAAGGTAGTATGCACCTCGAAAGTGAAAGACTTGAATTTTTGCTCAAACTGTCCTTAAGGAATCTTTCAACCATTCTCTTTCAAAATCAAAAATAAAACTCTGAGTCACCGTGCAAATTTTAGTACCAGAGAAACAAATAACCGAGGATCTACCGATATCTGAAATTCAAAATGGCCGACAAGCCTGCAGAGAAAAAGTGTGCGTCTCTGAAAGATTCGCCGTACATGAACTTTCTTGTTAAAATTTGTTATTAATATTTCCCGGGTAAAATTAGCACAGCAGGTCATTCCACTAATTGTACTGTGCAAGATATCAACTTCAAGGTGTCACCAACATAGCCAAAAACTTTATAAGGGATAGAAGTTCGATTTAATGCCATAAAACGAAGCCATAGACCAACATGTATTGTCGTAATCGCTGCTTCATAGGTGAAAAGAAGAATTTGAAATAGTTGCAAATCTGCATTGTCACGTTTTTTGGGGGTTTTTTTGCGATCATACTTTTCAGTTTAGGGGGGAGGTAATATATTGGACAGCAGAATGTTGCAGGTGAACACTGGAGTTCTGTCGACCGGTCTTAAATATGCAAAAGGCTTTCTATCAAGTTACAACCAATACGGGACAAGCCCTCCCGTCGCTTTACGTTAGTCTTTTTCCTTCTTTTTCAAAATACTAGTCACGTTCAGGCTTCGGTCTTCAAACTCCTCTGTGGATGAACATTTTTTTTTCTTTTCGTTGTGATGGCATAAGTAAAATAAGGTGCTTTACCAAGTTTTCGAGAACTATTGACGCATTCAGTAAACTAACAGAATAAAACGCTACGGAATCAGTACTCCATCAGTTTGTTCAACCAAGTCCACTGACTTGGGCAAATCTAAACCAGCACTTAACTACATCAGAATGAGGTACTCTGAGTCTCCACACCCAAGATCGTTAAGGATCCCCAAACTTTTCCCTGGGACGCAATTTCACTGTGATCGAGCGACTGAGTGGATAATAAACAAGTGATCAAACTACAGGTGGGCCGAAGAAAGAGATACACAGAATACAGCTCGAGGAGTGGCAGGCATACGCGTCATCACACCGTACACGTCAGAGATCACACTTTCCATACATGGACAGGCACTGGCTATTTCTTCGTACTGGTGTGTGCATCGGCATAAATATTAGGTTCACACGATGATAAAGCAAAATAAATCTACTCCAATATCTAAAGGGGATAAAGTAGGCTTGTTTAAGTTTTTTCCGAACAAATATGCGCAAGCTGCAATGCGCTGAATAGAAGTGAGAAGTATTTTGGGGACTTTTGTGTGCATTGTGCTCTCGATTTTGCCGATATCATTGAAGATCACGTGTCAATCCTATAAAACGGGTGACGTAAGATCTGAGACGGCAAAAGCTGTCGATGACTGACCCAATATTCACGTGATTATTTTCTTGGGATCAACCACGCATGCACCAGAGCGCACGTCACTTTCTTTCCACGAATAACCCTGACAGTGGTATCGAAATTAGGGAATAAGGTCATCAAGGAAGAACGGGCCTCGGGAACAGATATTCGGACTCTCAAATTTCTACAATTCTTTTATGATCTTACTACCACTTGTGGGGGCTCATTTTAAAGCTCTTGGAGCAAGAAAAACTTTAACCGTCTTAGATTTTCGAAAATACAAAATTTAATACCCCAGA
Organism: Ptychodera flava; assembly: GCF_041260155.1. Classification (NCBI taxonomy): domain Eukaryota; kingdom Metazoa; phylum Hemichordata; class Enteropneusta; family Ptychoderidae; genus Ptychodera; species Ptychodera flava. Next base: position 30,351,990 of record NC_091939.1, read on the forward strand.
GGGATAGCGGCTATATTGAATTCCAAATATCGCAAAATGTTGGGCAGTGTTTCGCTAGTTCCAAACTTTGCACGGTGACCGACCCCCGATTTTTATCACTAATTTGGTAAGAGAATGGTTGAAAGTTTCATTGAGGAAGTTTGAGCAAAAGTTTAAGTCTTTCACTTTCGAGGCGCATACTTCCTTAACAAAATGAATGCATGAGTGTTTCCTGTTACTCGCCACCTACCCTCCCCTGAACTTTTTTTTCACATTTTTAACAAAATTTGTTGTGTTTTGTGTCGCACCTCATTAAAAATGTATAAAGTTTCCGACCGACCTATCCCCTTTCCCGAAGGCAAGTCAACGAAAACTAAAAACATTTCTTCTAAGCTTATTCTAAGCTTGTATTCTAAGCTTGTTCTCTTTATCGTACAGAAATACACTGCTAATCATCAACTATTCCTCACAGTCTGTACATGTGTAATGCCCAATGTTTTTGTTGAACATGTGGCTAACTTTTCGTCTGCGATGGAATTTATTTGCTAACAGTCATATTGCATATTTTACATACTATATCGTCTGTAAGGATATGTACACTGCTCTGTATTTTAACATACTTGGAACAGGATAAGACAATGTGCGCATGCACGTTCCTCGTCCATTTCACCCCCCGTTTCTAAAGAAACTTTTACCTGTAGATGCAGTTGAAGATTCGAAGGACGCCAGCTAAATGAACAAGAGATGGCAACAAATATATTACTCAGTATTTGCGTCTCAAGGGAGCTACGATTCGTATGAGACAAAAACGGTTGTATTTTTTTTTAATATGTCCCTAGTGAGTAGTTAAGCAATGGTCCATATCAATCCGCAGTGACAATATGTGCATGATATGTTACTGCACTTACTCTACCGTGTTCGTATACGCGTATCACCATCAAGTACCATCATTTGCTGTTTCATTTGTTTTCACCTTCCTACTTTGTGAAGCTAATTATCCGACCGTTCTCAAAAAAAGATCGTCGTTGTTTGCTCGGGGCTATCGGCAAACAAAGGAATTTTAATTACGTTAAAATCCATCGCATGCAGGTACGGTATAATTACCTCCTTTGCGCGATATTTCTCGGCGAGATCGGAAAATGAAGATGATTCGCCCCCGGATCAGATTTTTTGTAGAAAACCATATTATTAGATATTTAATTGAGCCATTTATTGAACTCCAAGGTGAAGTCATATACTACAACAGATGAAAAGCTAATCTTTTCACAGTCTGAACAACACTTTCATAATGCAGTTTCCGTATTTTAATTTCCTTCTCGACTTATTATGAGCAAACTCTTTAAGCACGACGCTTGCTAGACTTTGGATGAAAACTTTCCAAACCTGTAAACAACAGATTTTGGTCTATTGTAAAAACATAGTATGAGTCACGAGGCGGATGACCGCACCAGACAACGTCGAATAATCGCTCTCAAAATGCATAATTCGGTAAAATAAAAGTTCAAAAACAGGAAATTAACTTCATTTACTGGGAAAGTACAGTGAGGCTTGAATATTGAAAATAAAGTGCAGAGCAAATAAATACCATTATTTGGTTTCCGTCAAATTCAGTTTCTTGTTATTAGTCAAAATTATGTCGACATGTACGGTCTGCAACTTATCAATACACTCTGAATATGAGCAATGTCTCCTGATATCGCCCGTGCAACTGAAATTTTAGTCTGCAAATGCTTTGAATTTTAACATACTTTTTGGGTAAGAATAACAACAAATTTTGTGTCGTAGAACTAAAGTATTGTAGCCATTATCCATGTAAGACACATAAAGTATATGTAGGTAGACTAAGTTAGTTTTCTAAGATACTGTGAGACCAAGTAGAATTGAACTGTGGTTATTTGGGTCATTTCTCTGCACACATACTTCATACCGCTACATTATAATTCGCAGCCGCTATCTGCAAGGTAATTATGAGAACTCCGAAATATAACCGACTGCTATGTAAAAGACTACAGCAAACGTGTTACTGTTCAATTTCAACGAGGTTTAACCGTTGCAAGTTTGCTGTGTCTCAGGGTGCCACTGCAGATGGCGTTATACACTTTCTTCAAGACAGCGCTTTACAACTTTCTCTTCAGCAGATCAGTTTGACATATGAAACATTGTACGGTAATTGTTTTCACTGATGTCGGCTGAACGGCAAGGAAATGGCGACCGCACGCCGATATTGACCTTAATGCCTGTTTTTTGTATGAATGGTACCGAGGTACCGAGAATGCCGTACCTTTAATAAGCTAGATACTTAGCCAAAATATATCCGGTTGTTTTATCATCCTTTATAGTCAAACGCGCTGCGAGAGAATGAATGGCTATGTATGTAAAATATTCTATGCTGTAAATTCGTTCACCACAGAGTTTTGGGCAAGTTTATGAGAATACATCATGTAATTTTCACCGAAGAAATTCCACACAATTAATATTCCGACATTTGGCATTATTTTTGCAGAAGTCCTTCGTTATCGTCAAAATAATCATCAACTATCATACGGTGGCAGGATCGCTTCATTTGAACAAACATCGTTATATAGAATTAGACACAGATTCCCCCTTTTACAAACCTCCAACCACCAGCATTCGCACCAAACGTGTAAAACTCTCGTTGGCAATTTGTCATTTCGTTTTGGTCGTACAGTGAAGTATATATGAAACCAACGAATATCATCATCATATATCCTATACGACATTACAAGAAACTGGAAGATAAGAAACCAATACGCAAAAGAATATACGTACACACAAACGCTGTTTCATCAATCAACACGCTCGTCTCAAGCGCGCGCAGCTTACATACAGCTTTGAACCTGATTTTCATATGAGCTGTTAATGCTGTAAAGCGACGACCCGAGACTTAAGCAACATTTTGTGGGTATGAGCAGAATTGGAATAATACTCTGTCTTAGACATCTTAAGGTTAAGACTTACCAATGCCTTTAACTCGAGTACACTAAACGCTCCTCAGAAGCGAATACTGTAGTACGTGTGTTTTAGAGTAGTGGTGACTCTCCGAACCAAAGACGCATAAGTTCTGTTTCGTAGACCTTTTCGGTACTTGTCAGAATATATTCTCGTAGTCCGACTTCCCTGTCCGTTTTAAACACAACATATCTGGTGAAACTGGAGCTGAAGACTGGGAAAAAATATTTTAATGTTTATCATAGGTCGTTTTTCGGAGTTTTAAAGGAATACATATTTTAGCGTCTACGTTAATGCCTGGGGAAAATTATAGAAATTAGTGACGTTCGTTCCGATCGATTTGCGCAGAACAGACTTGCCCTGCAACGAAATTCTATATAGGTACTGACAAACTGTTGACCTTCTATCAGGTTGCATGTATTGTTTTAGGTCGCTAGAGGACGGCTCCAGATATAAATTGTATGACACACATGCGCTTGGCCGATGATGGCTGCCCATGAAGCAACGGACCACCGGGTCGTCTGTGTAGTTTGAAGACGTCAATAGGAAACTCTGCTTCTTCCTGTTGAGGTAGAATGCACCTCTAGCTGGGACAGAAATCCTGACCCTCATTTTTCCCCAATATTTTTCTTGTCTACCGCATTCAGAGGCCCATTTTAAAGTTCTTAGTGTCATAATTTTTTTTTTGAAAATCGAAAGTTGTGTTTTTCTCCAGGAAGGTAACACAGGGATGGCAGCCATTTTGAATTTCAAACTTGAATATCGATGCATCTTAAAGCTTTGAAAAGGAATGGACCATTTCTTATCCTGGGGGCTTCAAAGATTTCGGGGGGAAATTCCGAGAGGTTGCCTTCGAAAAAAAATCCAGCCAAGGATGGTAGAAAAAAAATTAAAAAATTGCAAGCAAATGTGACGTAAAAAAGAATGTGAGGACAATTAATTTAAGTCCTTGTTAAAAAGTTTCGGCCTGTCCCCCGGGGCGTCCCATTTCATAACATCTTTAATTTTCGGCGTCACTTCGGGCACACCGTTTTTATGATATCTTTCGATGTCAGCGCGCCCTTCGGGCACCTCATTTCCATAGTATCTGAAATCATTACATTCCGTTTCATTATTGGCTTGATTCGATTAATATTTTAACTCACACTTTTGCTGTTGTTTGACATGTACCCAATTTGAAACAGTAAGTATCATTATTCCACTGTAGTGTTTATACTACTGTAACAGTTTCTCATCCTTGCACCTGAATATATCTTGAATATAATTCTCAATTCAGCTTGTCCAAATAGCCTGCACTAGATATCCTGTGTCCACTGTTGTTCTTTACAATTATGATATCCTTGGCTTATCATGACATGTCAACAAAAGTATTTGTTGTACATAAAGTGGTTTCCAAACTCACCCCAACATTAAATGTTTCAAGAACTATTTTTTTTTCAATAATTTCTAACAACTTAAAGCACAACATTTGCGATGCATTGTGACGAGGGTTGGACGAGGGTGCAAGAGTTTGTCAAATAAACCTACTTATAATGTGTTTCTAATACTTCATGATTTATTGTCTTTCAAATTTCAAAGCATGCTGTAGGATACACCTGTTAATATCCAAATAGAAGCTGCATTCCAAAATGAATAGCCATACCTTGAATTTGAACTAATGTATCATGTACACTTTTGAAACATTAGACATTCCAAACACTTCTGTGACATATGCAGAAGCTGCATTAATTTGCATTTCTTTGCATTAAACAGTGAAAAAAATAGAATTTTTTCCTATTGAGATATTCACTTGTATCTGTTGATAAGATAATAATGGGAAATCATTTCATGTCTAATATTTTTTGAGTTTTGTCATGTCAAATGAAGAAAAGCGTCGAAGGTAAAAGAACGGCATCACGCAAATCTATAGTAGCATTTCAGTTCGCGTATCCGCGCGGAAAAAAATTCCTCGCAGGGGAGAGAAACAGTTGAAAAAACAATTCCAGATGAAGCAGGGAGAGAAACAATGCTCAAGAGTAAATCTCCGTAGCCCCCCCCCCCCCTCTCCGCAGAATATCAAATGGCCCAAGCCTAATTTGCTGTCTCTGGTACCAAAATTTGCACGGTGACCCCCGGTTTTTAATGCTTGACAAGAATTGTTGAAAGTTTCCTTTGGGGAAAGTTTTAAAAAAGTTTAAGACTTTCACTTTGGTAGCGTATACTACCTTTAGTGGCATCCTCTTACACGTGCAAAAACTATGTTCAGTTCCCTTCACAGCCAGGGGTTATCAAAGTCAGTTTTACGTTATAAGAGGGCCGTGGTTTTTTTGGACAATTAACATTTCTAAACTGTTCATCAGCCGATCGACGTGGATTTAGCTAACGTGAATATTATTTAATGTGTAGCAAATTTGCGCATTTTGGATTTGAAAAAAGTGTCGTCAAGTATCTTCTTAAGTTTTCCTCTGCGGGATTCTTTTGATCATTCACAAACCATTCAAATGAAATTTTCAACCTGCAGGGTCGACCAATTTACATAGTTGACAACTTCCGAGTAAAGTTGACATACTGTTTAAAATGTATAGTGAATGGAAAGAGTATGAAATGCTGACCTATAATCGTGTCTAAATATCAGCCGGTCGTCCTCGTCATAAAAACATTTGTTTTGATATAATGTTTAAAGATAGAGCACGATCTATAGTATATTTCGTTTCATTTAAGTAGTATACGCCTCGAAAATGAAAGATTTAAACTTTTGTTCAAATTTTCCTGAAGAAATCTTTCAACTATCCTCCTTCAAAATCACAAATAGAAATGGGAGTCACCTTGCAAATTTTGGTACTAGAGAAACAAATTACCCAAGATTTAACGATATCTGAAATTCAAAACGGCCGCCACCCCCGTGTTAACTCTGTGAAGAAAGATAAAATTTTCGATTTCCGAAAAACAAAGACAAACTTTAAAATGAACCTCCACAAGTGGTAGATCCGAAAAGAATTGTAACAGTTTTGGAGTCTGAAAATCTGTCCCCGAGGCGCATTCTAATTCCTTTAGATCGATAAATCCATAAATGGATTTTCATGCATTGAATAAATAAAATACAACAGAGTCGAAATAAAAAATAATAAACTAGGACTTAAATAGCGAATAAAACACACTTAAAGTAAAATATGTGTAAAAAATGAACACAAGAGAACAGTCAAATCACTTAAATGTAAAACCAGGTCATAAAAATGTAAATTAGCACATGTCTATCATCTTACAATCATCTATCAATATCTTCAACCTCGTTCCAGAAATACTATTACAAAGTGCAAGTTGGTATATATGATAGGGTTCTGCTCGAGGATAAAGGCTCAGCCACCTTCCTTACCTACGTAAATGCTTGAATTGTCATTCGCACGTGCCTCAATATCATTGTTTCAGACAATTATTTTTGCCGACAGGCCGTCGGCGGTTACTATCAAAAATTAGCGTGACGCTAAGCTTTGACCTCATAGCGATCGAAACACCCAGCTAACAGAAGACAAGGGGAATGACTCAGTCACTTTCCACTAAAAGTCGGCCTGTTTGAAATAGTCGGAAGGATAAAACAACATTGAGATGCGGGAAAACAACAGTTTCTGCACATTTAACATGGAATCGACTTTTTCTAGATTGTTGCCATAAACTTCGTCGTGGACAATTACTTCAATAATTGCGTAGGAATCGGGTCACGTGCATGCTCAGTGGAAGAGCGCTAGCACGCACTTTAAAATCTATGCCTTTCTGGTATTGTATGATTTGCATTTTCGATAGCGTGTCAGAGCCATCAAGTACGAAGGCTGTAATTTACGAACAGATAAATAAATTTATTTGCATCTTTGCTTCAATTTAATCACCCATTTGAACAAACAATACATTGTCTGTGGTCAACATACTACATTCACTGGCATTAATGGCATTTTGATTCATTTGCATTTTTAGTTTTTCTAGTATTTTAAAGTTTCTCCTATCAGTTCTTTTAGCCAGGGAACGGAGTATTTCTAGTACGCAGTGACGAGAATACGGTTCACAAGTAAAATTTCAACATGATGATACTAATGACGACGATGATGATGACGATGACCATAGCAACAACAATGATAACAATGATAACGATAATCATGATCCGGTTTTACATATTTATTTATTTGATTATTTATTTATCCATTCATTCATTTTCTTGAAAGAGTGGGGTTTCAGTTTAATGACATCAAGTTTAAAAACACAACAGAATATCATGACAGAAGGCAACACATCTGGCTGTGTCTCCTTTTCGGTGCGGTGAGATTTGTGTAACGAGTAAGTCGCTCTTAGCCTCAATACAGTTCACCTTCACCGCATACTTCAAATGATCCATCAAGGTATAGATGCTCAACCCATGAAAGTGACTAGTGCTTTGGGTTAATATACCATTTGACATCGTTATCGTGGAACATATGGGAAAGATATTTGCATATGATGGCGCAGTGCATCTTATAATCACGGTCACTCCACAAGCAGTATGCCCGTACGGGGGAGATTACTACGGGACAAAGCTGGAAACTGTAAGGTTTACTAGTGTACACACATGGTAGAAAAGTACCCTACTGCCTTGTATGCTGACTTCATATTTTGGTATTTTTGCGCGTGAAATGACAAGATGTTTGATAATGCAGATCAAAAGTTGATTTTCACAGCCCCTTTTGTCGGAAAGCCCCTTTTGACGTATATCTATGTTCCAAGGTATTGCACATGACCAATTGGCATTGACTTTTTTGCTCCATGGTGTGAATATACAAAAGATCGACCAAACGATCGATTCTGCCCACATCTGTAGCTATGTAGAATTAGGTCTATGCTTTCGTATGCCAGACTGCAGAGGTTGGTTGATTTATAACGTGACCCTCTCGGATTTTGTTCGCAGAATAAATCAATGCTGATTCTTGGAAAATTGCCAGGCTTTTTATACAGGGGTTTCCCTTTAGTTGTTTGTTTATTTTCCAGTTACAAACGAGTGTATTAATGGCGTTTATTCCCATCATTTCATCGGTTAATTGAAAATATTTTCCTCATGGAGCTTAAAGGAAATTAATGACGAGTAAATACACATATATTCTTGTTAAACAAAATAACATGGTAAAACCTATATGTCAGTATAAGGCTGCGTTCACAAATAACGATTGGGGGGGGGGCTGGAGGAATCGCGATTGAAATCTTATTTTTTTTCAGATCCCCCCTCAATACCCTAAAAAATTTTCAAATGCCCCCCCTCTATATGATCAAAATTTTTCAAGTCCCCCAACTATCACAAGCCCGCATATTTGTGAAGGATGTGCATGCAGAAAAAATCACGTATTGCGGCGTTCCGCTCGCATGCAGGTGTTCAACACTACTCTGTTATAAGCACTTTGTAAAGTCATATTCCTAAGACAAGTTCTTAAATTGATTCATTTTAAAGGCATCAGTGAACCTTTTGGATTTATCAGTCTAAGCCAACTTGAGTTCATCAAACTCTGGCCGGGTCAATTGCTCCTGCCGAAAAGCACACAAAATGACAATCATGAGAGAGTAGGCAAATTGTGAATTCTGGCTAATTGCCATATTGTAAAAAACTGAGTACAGTGACCTACCAAAAATTTGTTTCACAAGTACAAGACATATATGAATTAGATGCTACTCAAAATTGACAATATTGGAAGGCTAAAATATTAATGTTTTAATCTTTTAAATTTTGGGTGTAATAATGGCAAATTTGGTTAAAAATAAATAATTTCATTTATTCACATATTTTTTCATTTAGTCTTTACTGTTCAAAGTTTTACTTTTGTATTATTTTATGACAAGAATGTGAAAATTTAGAAAATCAAGCATGGTGACCCCATCTTTTTTCTTTAATATTTTATTATTCTCATATGCCAGAATTCAAAAATTTGGGATAACTTTTTAAGTTTCCTGGTATTCCATATGTTGCTCTCTGGCCTGTATGTTTCACTGTCATGAGCGCCATTTGACCCAAACTCTTCTTCAACTACCATGTACATCAGAGTCAGAGCTCTGTCACTGCTCAGGTATGCAGTGACAGCGACACTGCAGTATCAGGGCGGTACCTGATAGTGACACTGCCCGTAGGCAGTAGCTGTATTAATTTAGATAATTTTGACAATATTTTTGTTCAGTTTATACAACTGAGTTCTTGTTCTACTCCCTACAGCATGTTGAACTGTTCAGTATTCAGCTTGCTATCACAGCCTGTGTATGTGTACCATGCATTTGTATCACTGACAACTGACTGTCAGTCTGGACTCTCATTAAATCATCACCTAATACATATTAATATATATAGGCTTTGTCGACAAACTGAATATTGTGTGTTTGAGCATGCTGTAGGGAGACAGCAAGAAACTGTAGTTGATACATTGCATAGAAATATTGCAAAAATCAACATTTGCAGCTTCTGCCCTGTTATTTATAGGCTTGTTTGATTTTTTACAACAAATCACACATGTTTAGATTTTTTCGAGATAAAAGTCATGAAATGTAACAAAATGGTTTCTAGATTTTGTTAAACTTTTACAAACAATACAACAATTGGATGACATAAAATGGTATTCATTGTTCATTGAATTACCTACAAAAATTTGAATTGGAAAATGTAAAACATAAAAGGGAACCAAAAAATTTCAAGTCCCCCTACAGGTAGAGCAAAATTTTCAAATCCCCCCTGTACTACCCCCAAAATTTTCGAATCCCCCTGAATTCCTCAAGCCCCCCTAACCGTTTTTTGTGAACGCAGCCTAACTACTGAAATCCATGTTAAAAAGACAGTAACCATTGCTTCAACGATGGGAGGAGTGTTGAAAAGATGTGAACTTGTTGTCAGAGTATTTCACGGCGTATGAAGAAGTCTCGGCGTTAGTATATGTGATAAATGTCCGCCATCCTTCCTGAAAACGAACAAAATAGGTGATCAGTGTCCAGATCGGTGATTACTTAAAAATGTACCTGTTAACCTCATCTACAGGAAGTGGTTTACTCAATGCCACATTTATATTAGTTTTCCCTCGTAGTTCACTTATCTCCAAAAGTAAAAGTGGCGATTGGGAAAGTACCAGTTACGTAAGAACACGAACGATACAAAATGGCCTCTGGCCTTCATAATCGCAAAGACAAAACGTCTCCTCATCAGGCGACATTCCGGATAAATCTGTGAGCAATAGACAAGCGTCCCCTCCCCTCCCCCCGGTGGTGCTACTGTCGGGGGAAATGGGTATCTATGCGTGTTCCTAAGATCACGGGGAAAGGAGTATTTTTGTTCCCTATCATGGATCCGTGAAGTCGAGAAAAAGGGGTTCTTTTAAAACCTGGCCTAAGAAAGGTTTGAAATATCCCAGGAAATACCTATTAGACACTCAAACTTCACCCAAAGTTTCACTGTGCGTTTGCTATGCTTTGATCTGGTTTAAAGCTGTAATGTGAAACCTAATGAATTTTATGAGTTTGACACTCCTGTTCAAAAGTTAACAGTTTCTTTCAGACTCTGATGTGTTAATATATGCGAAAACAATATCATAATTCAGCATTGGCCTGACTCTAATATTACGTCTTCCTCTACTCCTGGATTTTGTAAGTAACGAGCATGGATGCCCATGCTCTCTGAGAGTGTCACCACCGGGCCCTGTCCATCATTGAGGCTGTGTATGAAGTTAAAACATCACGATGAGACCAACGAGGCGGAAGTCTGTCAGTCCAGATTCTTGCGAAACGGCGGTGACGGAAGCATCGCCCTTCTAGATATTCCCATATTTGATTGTATCTTATTCCTCTGTGAAAATAACATCAGAATCTGAAGCTGAGCTCGCTGATCATCGGATAGACAATCTTGGAGGTTGCGTTTGGAAATTTCTCAATTTATATTCGCGTGGGCGTTCGTCCTTTTGCTCGCTTTACAAAGAATCTTAATTCCTCCTACAATGAGTCGACTTTTTCTGTATCAAACCGTCCTGATATGTCACGCACAAACTGTAATACATCTATTAAATTTGTAGAAGATCTATTCAGTGGGGCATTATGGGAAAAAAACCTAGTCATTGATCGCGTACAGCCGCCTTTACAAATACTAGCAGAAGTGACATTCAATGTATAGTTGTACATGGAGATTTTTGCCTTCGGAAATTATCGGGCGAAGGCCCAAAAATATCCTGAGGCAAAAATACTCCGGCTAGGGAATATACTAACATGGACTCTACAGTTTCACTTCTCCTTTCAAGTCCCCAAATGTCTATGCAAATTTCGTGACAATCCTACGCTTTTCCCCGTTTAATTTTGGCATATATTTGCAAAGCCCAAAGCCGAAGAAACTGACCAGTCCCTATGTCTCTGTAATTGAGGCGAGCAGATTGTGAGTTTTAGTAGTATATGATATATTAGCCACTAGTCTTGAGAGGAGTGGTTGAGCTGACAACAGCTGGAGGTTAAATTGGCTAAGATACTTGTACAAAGGAAGATGTGTATATATATATATATATATATTTGTTAATTCGTTTATTCAGTACTAATGGCCTCCGGCCAAGATGTACAAACTTCAATAGAAAATAATACAGATCGCTAGTTAACAAAAATTACTGATTCAAAAGAACACATACACATACATATACAAGAAATCTTAAATATTTGCCAAGTGGGCAGCTCTAGCAATCTCTTCCCTGCGTTTTGTCGCGAAAAAAATGTATCTGCTCAACTTCCTTAGTGTAACGGTATTTTGAGATGAAAGGAGGGTCTTGAATTTATACATAACAGGAGGATTAAAGTAATAGTAAGGTAAGTATTTCGCTCTCAAGTCCATATAAGTTGGACAAACAAGTAAAAAGTGAAATTCGTCTTCAACGATACTTAGATTACAAAAGCTACAAACTCTGTCGGGTCTGGGAATATTATTCCACCTGCCCGTTTCTATTTTTAGTAAATGGGAAGATGTTCTAAATTTACAAAGGGCAAGTCTGAAAGCAGGTTTCTCTATACATGTCAAATATGGTTCCAAAGTGAGCTCTTTCTTAAATGCACGATAAGTATTTAGCCTCTCAGAGTTATTCAAGTCGCTCATCCAAAGTTGGATATCAATGTCTATACATCTTTGCTTAAACAATCTTAAGAATACAGTCTCGTCTCCTACACCTTGGTGTTCCCAAACTTCTCCGAAACCATAACTTTGAAGTAAAGCTCTTACACTTTTTGCCCAAAAATCATAACATTGTACATCTATTTTACATTTTTGGAACTCGTAACATTTGTATACCATTCTGTTTTGTCCATTTTCAATATTTTAACCAATATTTAATAATTTTACAATACATATGAATCTTCAAAGTTGGTCTGCCTAGCTCGCCCCTCATAGCAATGATCGAAGTGTTGTTGTACAGTTTTAAAATATGACGCAGCATTTTGTTGTGAATTTTTTCAATATCTGGCGCTGGATGAAATCCCCAGATCTCAGCACCGTAGAGTAGGATTGGCAGTATTTTGCAATCAAATATTTTGAGAGCAGTTGAAACATGTAATGTACCAAATTTACAAAGGCAGGTAGTGAGACTGAATAAGGCTCTTTTAGCTTGGTCACTTAACGCTTTTTGTGCTTGATACCAATGACCAGTCCAAGAAAGAACAACACCAAGATAGCCATAGAAAGAGGTTACCGCCACCTGCTGGCCATTGTAAAACCACTTCTCGTATCTTTTTAGACCCCCACCTCTCCTAAAGACAATAATTCTAGTTTTGCCGACATTAACTGTGAGTTTCCATTTGCAGCAATAATCATACAGTTGGTCAAACAAACGCTGTAGTCCTATTCTTGAAGAACTAACAAGTGTGAGATCGTCAGCGAACAATAAATACATTATTTTCAACAGACCAATTTCGACACCAGAATAACAGTAAGTGTTGGCTAGAGAGGTTCCAATATCATTGACAAAAATCGTAAATAAAAGAGGGGACAGTACTGAGCCCTGCTGGACACCAAAATTACAATCGAAGAAATCAGTCATACCTTGTGATGTCCGCACACACGACTGTACATTTCTATACATTGATAAAATAACTCTGAAAATTTTACATGACAACCCACATTTAAGCAATTTATAAAATAAACAATAATGATCAATGCGATCAAACGCTTTTTCAAAGTCAACAAATGCTATGTATAATCTACTCTTTTTATGAGCCAAGTATTTTGAAATAATAGTGTGTAAAATGAAGATATTATCTGATGTACAGTAATTCTTTCTAAACCCCGCCTGTTCATCTACAATTGGATAGTTCTTTTCAAGCCACACACGAAGTCGATTGTCTAAAATGCTACAAAAGACTTTACCCATTATAGGAAGCAAAGTTATCCCCCTGTAATTACCGGCACAATTCTTGTCACCTTTTTTATGAATTGTGTATATATATATATATATATATATATATATATATATATATATATATATATATATATATATATATATATATATATATATATGTGTGTGTGTGTGTGTGTGTGTGTGTGTGTATATATATATATATATATATATATATATATATATATATATATATATATATATATATATATAACGAATTTATGTTATAACCTAGCATTATTCTCGCACATGTAATACCTCGTCTTCGTTTGTGTATCTCATATTTCTTTGCCAATTTTCCCAGGACACACCGGTCTCTCGCACACAAAAATTCTCTAGAAAGGCATTTTCTTTGATTTCTTGGTATTGTCAGAGGAATAAAGGACTGCGGGCAAGCCATCAAGGTGTACACTCTAGCGCTAGGAAAAACAACCAAGGTCACGATACAAGGCTCTACCTTTCCACTTGCCCTTGCCCATGAATAGGCCATAATGCACCGCCCTGTCTGTGTTTCCGTCTACCTTTCGGAAGGGAAAGGCAACAAGTTTTCCTTCCAGCGATGGGATATTATTCTGAGGCCCGATCACCTCACGTTTTGTCTGGAACGTCCTGGAAGCAAAGAAGAGACTTAGGGACACCATCAATAGTGATTTGCTTTCTCTTTGAAGGGTCATGTAGCATTTAATATCCTGCATTCATTCTACATGGGAAGGGATATGTTTACACAGTCCTCCAGCATAGCATCCACAAGCCCGTGTGTATTGCAATGGTTTACTTCTCACACGAATATTTTACTAACATTCTTTTTACTCGGACAGTAGGATGTCTCTGGTTTGTTACATTCTGCAATATTATGAACTATGCTTGAGAGCCAGGCACAAGAACTGTCAAGTTTTGCATGTTTTAGCTCTCTCAGCATTTTTATCGTCTTTCTCAATGCCAGTGCTGAAAGGTACAATTTCCTTTTGAATCGTTATCAAACAACTGTCGACTGAGAGTTTCCTCTCGACACTTTGAGTTTCTCGGAATTTTGAAGATATGTGTCGAACACCAGGGACACATAATCATCTTCTCGGCGCGCTTACACCTGAGGGCTTGTTTGAGACTCTTGGGAGATTAGGGTGACAGACAGACAGACAGACAGACAGACAGACAGACTAAAATTGTAGATTGACTGGACAGAGATGGACGAAGATGAGTACATGTGTCTGTAGTGACTGAGGCTAAAGAAAAGGAAATCAGCGAGACGAGATAAATAGAGCAAATCTCTTTTAAAAAACGACATCCAAAACGTGCATGAGAGCTTAATTGGCGGCTTAATATCCTCCATCGACGTGATAATAACCTAAAGTATTCATTGAGCTTTCGAGGCAAGTGGTTTTCTCGAAGAGTTACTGTAGCAATTTGCAAGTAATTTCATTTTTAATTTATCCAGGCGGTTTTTGCCAACAGGTGTACCGTGACGGGATGCCAAAACGAGACCAGACTGGTTGGTGGAAAATTCACCGTACCCTTGATATTTTTTTCAGGTAAACTTAAATGAACATTGCCACTCACAGAAAACTGTTTTGTTAAAACTACAGTTTTAGGCTTAGCATTTGCATCTAAACCTATACTTAATAAATTGAAAGCATTTGAGAGGAGCCATGAAAATACTAATCCAGTATTTGACGGAATGACTCACCGTGACATAACCTTATGACAGCGAACCACATGCACTTTAATCCTACGCTATAGGTTCAATCCTGCAATCCATATAAGATGTAAAACTTCCTTCCACCCTTACGGCTGTGCCAGATTCCCGGTATGTCGTGTGCGGGAATGGATGTCGGCGATGGGGTCCAAAGGATATAGAGAAGAGTTTATAGAATTAAAGAGAATTAATCCATTGCCTGTAATCAAACTTTACAAAAACAGAATTCCTCTGTGCGCTAGAAAAACACTCGTTCTTACATGTACCTCAAAACGATCCATGTGTGACTGACGTGGAGGAGACTACCGTCATAAGATGACGGTATAATCGGTTCCCCAAACTACGTAACTTCGAGTAAAATACAGTTGGATATAGATTGTAATATTGATACGATAGGTATAAAAGACTACAGAACATGTAATAGAATCTCACACCCCCAAGGACCTGGGATCAGATTTCTCACACGAGTTGGGGATATTTTGTCTCACACGAGTCGCAGGCGAGTGTGAGACAAAATATCCCCAACGAGTGTGAGAAATCTGATCCCAGGTCCTTGGTGTGTGAGATTCTTTTTCTCACATGACCAAAAAATGCGTTAAATTCACATTGGACATGTACAACATTATCCAAAATCGTGACAAGTCTGTCGTCTGCCACTGTACTTTGACCTGCTTACTTTGTAGTTCTGGTTTGTGTGTTACTCGTCGTGCCATTGGATAACATTTTGCGCGTGGAACAAAACAGACTGTTTATCATCCAATCAGAGCTCGTGTAATATTTACTGCAGAGTGTGGGACGGTTTCTGAGAGTGTGGGATCGATTTTTCCCACACTGTCGATCCCGCACTCCTAGCGGCCAGGAATGTCAGAACATGTATTCCAAAACTTATGTAACAAATGACTTATAACACGATTGGAAGTTGGGAACTAGAGAAACAAATTACCCAAAACACGATTGAAACTAATTTGGGATAATTGGATGGTGAAGTAATGTCGATTTAATGTACAAATGCTATCTCATCTGCTTTTCTTTTTATGTTACACACTTGTTTTTATGAGTAATCTGCGATATTGCAACATTCAGCTATATGGCACCTAAAACTTTTGAGAAATTTGTAAAATATTAGTTCCAATCGTGTTTTATGTACAAGAAACGATAAATCCTCAAGTACGTGTACTTTGGATTTTAAAAAAGACGATGCATTGTTGAGAAATGTTACGCAAAAACAGAAACTTTTTTGAAAATAGAGACTGATAAAAACTGAATGCTACCATATACAATATCTTTATAACATATCGCTCTAATTCTATCTCGCATGACTCATCTGTAGCCGATCAAAGTCAAGTGCTGGTATACTTTCCCGCTAAAACTAGCTACATGCAAGTACACATCACATATCATGCGTGTGTTCAGGGTGCATCGATCACTACCGGAAGCATAGCTGCATCAGGGGCTGCTTAAATGTATGTCCCCAGGGGTGGGGGTAGGGGCATGCAGGGGTGTCTTGGTATCAGCACAGGTTTTTTATTCAGTGCTATTGTTTATTTTAGTTAATATGTTTGACTC
Source organism: Ptychodera flava (assembly GCF_041260155.1). Taxonomy (NCBI): domain Eukaryota; kingdom Metazoa; phylum Hemichordata; class Enteropneusta; family Ptychoderidae; genus Ptychodera; species Ptychodera flava. The sequence continues at coordinate 30,368,571 of NC_091939.1, forward strand.
GACTGTGGTATGTATTGCCAATAAAGATTTATACTGTCAACTTATGGTGTCTTGATCTTAGGCCAAAAAACCCCCAAACAACAACAACAACAACAACAACAACAACAACAACAACAACAACAACAAATCAACAAGAAAAAAACACAAACAATTGTGCTGTTCCGATAACCCGACCTACCCTAGTTTTTACCTGCAGACCCTAGACTTTTAGAGCAACGTAAACGTGGAAGTAAAAGAAAGAAAGTAAAATCACTCGTTCGTTACCTGGCATTTGATTTTTGCTTGAACGAGGATGTCATTTATGTTTTTATTCCTTTTATATGTATGGTACGTTTTTTGCTCACGTGTTGACACACGTGGGCATATGTCGCAGCGATGTCTGTCTGTCTGTCTGTGTGTCTGTGGTCTGTCTGTGTGTCTGTCTGTCTGTCTGTGTACTCAATATCTCTAAAAACGGCTGATCAGATCAGAATCAAATCTGGTACATAGATTCATTTGCAAATGGCAAGAACTGATTAGTTTTTGGTGGGTGTGGCTTGCTTACTTTTTGCTCATTTGCATATTAATGATTTTGGAAAAAAACTGATATATATTGACAACGACTGCACACAATTTGATGAGATTCGCTACAAATGTTGATCACACCAAGATATATCAGCTTTGATCTTAGAGATGATGTTGTGGCCAGTGTTTGATCACCTTGACCCCGGAAAAATTTGAATCTCAAAATAGGAATATTTTAGAAAAAAAACCCCTGCTTACCTACCTACCCTTGTTTTGAAAACCATTTTATTGGAACGGCACTATTTATTGGGGGGGGGGGGGGCTTATCTTAATAGCACTGGTTTTGTAAAGATTTCTACTTCCCTCTTACGCGAGGTTTATCACTGTGTTGCGTCTATTATCTGATGCGTTTGATTGCCTAATGCACCAAAGCAAGCAAGCAAGTGTAAGTTACTAATCTGTGGCCGTATCAACTCTAAAGGCATACTCAAAAGCATCGTCCGCTCTCACGGGTCCGTCACTTCGACTACAGTCTCCCACTAATTACCTGATTCCGGGGAGCATATCCAGCAGTCCAGACAAGAGACCTTGGCAAGCGAAGATGAACTCAAATGGGACTATATCCCAAAGAGAAATCTTCACATACATAAATATCTGCAGGAAAGTGTTCGCATGCACGTTTAAGAACAAGCAAAATATACAAATATCACAGTATATTATGCGTATAGGCTCTCACTATCGAACTCGGTGAGTAAATTTTATATCCAGCATTCTAATCACTAGAATTCAATATGAAATATGAAAATTAATCGCCAGTTTTATGTTTGAAAAACAGATTGTCTAAAAAATTAAAATAAGATGAAAGTAAAAAAAAATTGGAAACAAGCCATGACCAGAAACAATTCTTTTTGCCATTACTGAGCAACTTCACGAGGATTTTTTCTAATTTTCTTAGATTTGAAATGCTGTTCTCGTATGTGATGCCTCGTTTCTTCGAGCAAGTGCTTGCCGTGAAGTATAGCTTGCTTGAACACATGCCTGTGCAAGAGCTAGAGAGAAAAACGACAACTTGTCTCACGATCGATGGCCTACGTACTTTTCCCGTCACATCATATGTTCAAATTGTTAATGTTACATTTTACCTTACAAAAGGTTACCCTTTATACCGAACTGGGATATCTATTTATTTATTTCAAATAAACTTTGAATCATACACCACGGACTTAAGGGCAAACTTTCCGATGATTAAGCTTATTCGCGCCGTAGCCATTTGCCACCAATCTCACGACAAAAATCGACAGTATAATGCGATCAACAGAGATAGTTAAAAGTACACATGCACAAGTGTGACTTTATTGTACTAATCTAGCGTAAATGAAAATTATCTGTCGTAGTTCTTGGTACTTGCTTTACGTAATAAACATTTCTCACAGGAAGGTCCGACACGCTGCAATGCATTGTGGGGAGTTTGTCTGCATTTGAAGGAAATTAACTACTTATTGTTTTCGATACAGTTAGTTGCAACTCTGGCGGGTTTTTTTCTCTTCTGTGGACTGTAGGATTATAGTTACAGCTTATAAGATGAGCACGGTCTTAAAGATAGGCGCATTATTATTAAAAAGTATTAAAAATCAAGGATAATTCAAGTTGTTCAACAGCAAAATCAACAGGAGAGGGTGGAACAGTGGTACACGCTCCTTCATATGATACAGAAGATAGACCACCCAACATCATTTTTTGTAAAGATATAACACGATATGGCAAGCATCAGTATACGGAAACCTAAAACACTACTTGTCGTTAAATGTGAAAATATCGACGATTTGTTAAAAAGGAATTAATTTTAGAGCGTAAAATCAAAATGCTAAATTATTTGAAGTATTTCAGCTTTTTCTCTTTAAAACATGAAAGGTAGCGTGAAATTAGTTTGTAAATTGTGTATGATAGAATACAGGCAATTCATAACACAAATACAATAATGAACGAAATCATTACTTCTCCTGTACAAATACAGTATGTACAGTATGTAAGACCTAATTTTATCGAACGAAATAACTTTCAAAACCCTGAGTGAAGTTCTGTTTTCATAGCTTTTTACCAGAAAACGCGCTCATTTTTCTCAGCTCTTACTTATCTTTCAATGACAAAAACATAAAGGAATGTATAGTTGGTTAAAAGAAATAGTGGCTCGATCACCCTCTCAAGATACCTTGTGCAAACGCCTTTCCGAGCCACCGTCATGTTAGATTGTCCGAGACTGTGTCTGATGGTCGTTAAAATTTGCACAAACATCGAAACGTCTTCGTGCGTAAGGAATTTGGACACCGTAAGGGAAGTTATATTATGCGGTTCAAAAGTTCAACATAATCAAATCATTGAACTTGAGCGGGGTCGATGAAAGGCCATGGCACTAGAAATCCCATTCAATGATTAAGTATTACAACGTTATCATCTGTAAAGTTCACGAACAGAAGGACGTTGAACAAATTTTATTAATTGGATCCTTGGTCTGAGATCTAGTGAGATAATTAGATGACATTACTCTGAGAAAGCAATGCCATCTAATTAGATACATGCAACATCGACTTTGCTTAAAAGACTTTGAACCCTTGACTCTACCTAGGGTATTTGCCGTGATACATGTATAAGGCTGCGTTCGCAAGTAACGGTTGGGGGCGGGGGCTGCTGGAATCGTGATTGAAATCTTATTTTTTTTCAGATCGCCCCCTCAATACTCTAAACACTTTTCAAGTCCCTCCGTCTATAAGATCAAATTTTTTTAAGCCAACCCATTCCCCCCCCCCCCCATTATCATATAGCCACATATTTATTAGGGATGCACGCAAAGAAAAATTAAACATGTATTAGGTAGTTCTGCACGCATATGCTCAACACTACCTGTTATTATCAGTTTGTAGAGCCATATCCCTGAGGCAGGCTCTTAAATTGATTCAATTTTAAACGCATCAGTGAACTTTTTTGATTTATCAGTCAAAGCCGACTTGAGTTAATGCAATTCTGGCCAGTTAATGGCACCTACTGAGAAGCTCACTAAAATAATTTCATTATCTGCATTTTTTGCATTTATATTATATTCTTTATTATACAAAGTTTTACTTTGTGTTATTTTACGCTGAGAATGTGAAAATTTAGAAAATCAAGCATGGTGACCCCATCTTTTTTCTTTAATATTTGATAATTCTCATAATGCCAGAATTCAAAAATCCCTGATAACTTTCAAGACTTCTGGTCTTCCATGTGTTACTTTCTGGCCTGATCTTTTGTACAAGTATGTTTCACTGTCATGAGCGTCACATGACCCGAACTCTTCTTAAACTACATCAGAGTCAGAGTTATCTCTGTCACTGCCAGTATGCAGTGACAGTGACACTGTCCGTAGGCAGTAGCAAGGCAGTAGCTGTATCAACTTTGATAATTTTGACAATATTTTTGTTCAGTTTATACAACTGCTTCTTGTTCTACTCCCTTCAGTATGTTGAACTGTCCAATATTCAGCTTGCCAACACAGCCTGTGAATATGTACCGCGCATTTGTAGCACTGACAAATGACTTTCAGTCTGGACTCTAATTCAATTATCACCCGATATTTTATGCAGGCTTTTGTCGACAAACCGAATATTATGTGTTTGAGCATGCTGTAGGGAGACTGCAAGAAACTGTATTTGATATATTGCATAGAAATATTGAAAAATTATCAACAGTTGCAGCTTCTGCCCTGATACTAGGTCTACTTGGTTTTTTTTTACAAAAATTCATACATTTTTACATTTTCTCGAGACAAAGGTAATGTAATGCGACAAAATGGTTCTATTGTATAGGTTTTGTTCAATTACAACTAACATTAGAAAAATTGGACGACATTAAAATGTTACTCATTTTTCATCGAATTACCCATCATACCTTGGAATTGTAGAGAGTAAGAGGCAACCAAACATTTTCCAGGTCCCCTTATATGTAGGCAGAGCAAAACTTTCAAGTCCCCAAATTTTAGAATCCCCTCATGAATTTCTCCAGCCCCCCTCACTGTTTTTTGTGTACGCAGCCTAATGGTTGGTAATCGTGCCTTGAAAAAAGGGACTGTTGTTTAACCAGTCATTTACTCGCTCATTGAAAGGAATCTTATTTTGCTCACTTTTGTCTTTTGATTTTGTGTTCGCTAACTACAAAGTGAATTGTTTTCAGTCCATCCATGGCTGTTTTGTCACGTGTGACTTCATTATAATTACCATGTAGTATATTTCGCGCATAATACAGTTGATATTTTACGTATTTCCTATTGAGAGTCGACTTCAAGGGAGGAATTTGTTTAATCATAGACTGTAGAGAAAATCGACGGATTTGTTGGATTTCATTGACTGTCAAGGTCAATATTATTCCCAAGATTATTTTGGGCAAGGCGCGGCAATGGTGGGGAGTGTTTTTTACCACCAATACATCTTTTAACAGCAAATGACGAGTAATGTTCCCGAAAAAGAATTCCCTATGTAATAACTGGAGTGGTAGTCATTCACCGGGGTGACCGAACCAGTATCAACACGACTCGTATGTACAACCATCTGACTTGAATATGTCAGACAGAAAAGTATTTTTCAGTTGTGAAACTTTAGAGGGCCAGTAGCTGTAACTTTTGATGATGAACTCATGCAATCATAGGTAGTAAATATCTATGTACATCCCAAGAAGTAGAACAAACAAAAAAGTATTGTAATTAATGGGGAAAACATTTATATTAGCATGCCAAATGAACAACTGGCCGATATGTCTTGTTTTGCATTGTGACTTCGTGCCATTATTTTCATGTGGTATAAAGCGAAGGCCAGTCAACTTTTGACTTGCCTATAGTCTTTGGTAATAAAATAAATGCATATCAACGGAAATGATGTGATGGCGTAATAGTCACGTGATCGCGTAGGCCCAAGCACAGACCTATACATGGCAAAAAACACATTTCCCAGACGCTTAATACGAATAGGAGACAGGGAATAAATGAATAAGTTGAAAATCTTTATTAAAACATAAAAAACAAAAAACGCTAGGCGACTAGTGGACTAGTCTAAGTCAAGCAATGTTACTTAGTAATTATGCAGACGCCATTGGTAAATTTGACGTAGTCATTAGGTCTACTGTATCCTTTAATCATGAATCAATGGATTCATACAATACTCATAGTGTGCTAATACTCTCTAGCATATTATTCATTCTGTCCCGCTAGCTAAGATATGCCATGATTATCTCAAATAAAGATGTGCTCACGATTCACATTCTACTGTTTTTTTTAAATTATTGCTTTTCCGTGTAAATCCACGTAATTCCGTGAGATCCGAAAACTCCAGTATCTGCTCGCCCCAAAATTAAAAAATTGACACTTAACGTTTATAAATGCTTGTGTATAATCGAAAACACCTATCATTTACTAGTAGTGTAAGCCAATCAAACTTACTTTGACGGGTATATCTTGAAAAACATTTTAACGGGAAAGTTCAGTTCATGAATTTAATTGGCTGACACTGAAGGGATAGCTGTTTCAAGTGCTATATTTGACCAACTATAATCATCTGATTAGTTGAGGTTTGATTCCGGGGTTCCAAGGTCTCATGGAATTAAAACCCCGACTCGAAAAGGCCGGGGATCGGGATTAACTGTGGTGTAAAGAAGGTTGTGAGGTGTTTGTGTCTTTTGTTTTCCTTTGAAATTGCAATCGTTACGGTATATAAATATGTTGCCAGAGGATTCCGGTATTTCCAGGAAACCATCAGACTTTTACATGGGGTATACATGTTAACCACGATGTGTAGCATGGAGGTTGAGATGGTGTACATGAGCTTAATTCGTGGCGTGAGCGGCTGTTTACACCTTCCTACGTCCATGTTGCCATTGATCCACGCATAAAACACGCAAACATATTATTTTTATATTTTTCAACCAGAGGGCAGGGGCTCTAAGAGGGCACGTACTGGATTGCCAATTTGTAAAGTTTGCATGCAGATGAACAAAATTATTGCTTCTGCGACTTGTAATAACTAAAACAACGTCCTCCCTCTAAAACAAGCTTATAGTTTTATAGTCGCATAATGTAATTCACAGACAGTGAAGTCGAGTCTTCGACTCCAGTGTCCATGTGTCTGAACTTTTATGATATCGTTGAAGGAACGAGTTTCTGTTTGTGATGGACTTTGATAAGTCGGCTACAAACTGATCTGAGCCTTGAACACAAGGTGGAAGAATGCAACAGGAAAGACGACTAGAATTCCTTCGGCCTACACACTGACTGACGCATTGACTCTGTATCTCAAACAAGTGATCGGCTGCTGTATACACTGCAAAGGTGAAGTTTGTAGTGAGAGAGTGGGTTAACCAAGTGGCACTGAAACTATCATGCATTAGCATTTTACGTTAAGTCCGACTTTTTTATAGGTGTTTTATGACAGAAAGTGGTCAAAAACAGCATCGGAGCCCCTGAAACTTGCCGATTCCAGAATGCTACTTGGAATTGCCGATGAAACACGTCATTTCATTTCATTTCTCTCATTTCAGTCTTGCGTGTCCGAGTTCGATGTCATCTTGTAGGCCCTAAACTCGTAAGCTTAGGCCTAATTAGTTATAATTGGTTACAATTTACATGTAAATGTGAAGCATACCCATATTCACTCCGATAGCCTATTTTTGTCCAGTCAATCTACGAGATTTTGGCACCTAACCCACACAAATTGCAACAGAATTTTTTTCTTCAGAATGCATTTTAGAGAGGTACCCAGAACAACATATTAAAAGTTTACTCGAATCCACCTTGGGGAAATATGCCTAATTTGCATAAATCAAATATGGCGGCCAACTATCCGACAAAATAACATAATTGGCCATATATCACATGTTAAACAAGCTATTTCAGTGATTTCAAAGTCTGACACTAGTTATTTGGCTCAGGGAATCATTTTGGAGGTATAATGTTTCATATAGGCACTTCACTAATTTGCATAATTCCAATATGGCGGCCAGCATTCCTACAAAAGATATTTTCGGTCATATACCACGTATTAAACCAGCTATTTCAGTGATTTCAAAGTTAAAAGTATATTTGTTTGGCATTGACAAATGATTTTTGAGATGCAATGATTTCCATAGGTACTTTGTTAATTTGCATAAATCCAATATGGTGATCAACATACCTACAAAGGACATTTTCTGTCATATACCACGTATTAACCCTTTGAGCGCCGGTCTATTTTTGTTAACTTTATAAAATGTACCACAGTCATTTTATCAGCTATTTTGCTAACATTTTGATAAAAAACTGTTGCTGATGAAAAATGATATCCATTTGGTCCAAAATTATGAAAAAAACGTACAGACAAGTTAACAGAAATTGGTAAAATATTGCATAAAATTTTGGTCAAAAAAGTACAGCAGTCAAAGGGTTAAACAAGCTATTTCTGTGATTTCAAAATTAAAAGTGTGTTTCTTTGGCATAGACAAAAGATTTTCAAGATTCAATGATTTGCATAGGTACTCCCTAATTTGCATAAATCAAATAGGGTGGCCAACATACCTACAAAGGACATTTTCTGTCACATACCACGTATTAACCCTTTGAGCGCCTATTTTTGTCAACTTTATAAAATGTACTACAGTCATTTTTCTGCTATTTGCCAAAATTTTGATAAAAAACTGTACCTGATGAAAAATGATATCCATTTGGTCCAAAATTATGAAAAAGTACAGAAAATTCACAGGAATTGGTAAAAATATTGCATTAAAATTTTGATGTAAAAATTACAGCAGTCAAAGGGTTAAACAAGCTGTTTCTATGATTTCAAAGTTAAAAGTGTATTGCGTTTGCATGTAAAAACGATTTTTGGCTTGCAATGATTTGCGTTTGCACTTTGTTAATTTGCATGAATCCAATAGGGCGGCCAATATACCTACAAAAGACATTTTCTGTCATATATCACGTATTAAACAATCTATTTCAGCCGTTTTTTAAGTTTAAATATATTTCTTGAGCATAAAGTATCACCTTTAGCGGTTCAATGTTTTTAAAAGACACTTTGATAACATTCACAAATTAAATATGGCTACCAAATTAATACCCAAATAGCTTCTAATATAAATAGGGTTCTGGTAGAGTTTTTAGCAATAGGAGTATCATGAAAAAAACTGTTAAGAAGGTACTGCACCCAACAAAGCGTATTGTGCTCCAAACGAAAATTGCAAATATTCATCCAATTTTGATTAATTTGTTAACCCAAGATTAAAAATTGGTCAGTCTACCTTCTAGCTTGGCAAGCAGTCGTAAGTTGCATGATGTAGAAGTGTTAATGTATACAAATGTATTCACCCGATTTCCTGCTTCCCTTTTATCCCAATTTCAAGATTTCCAAAGCATTTAACTCCAGTCTGGCTGGGTCAAACTTTCTGAAATTTTCACTTTATGTTCTTTAAATGCTATATAACAAAACAACTATTTTGTTTTGCCATGAAATTTTACATTTTGAATAAGAGGCATTTTTATTTTGCTAATCATGATTTTAAGCACTTTTTTGAATGTCAGTCTTTCAACCCATGCCATATTAGAATGAGGATAGATAATGAAAAATAAAATTGCCGTTTTTTTCTACATGTACTCTTGTTTCAAGTGAAGTATAACATTTTACAAATAGTTCTATGGTTTCCTTGTCATCTTAGACAAGAAATATTCCTTTGAAAAGAGTGTGTTGGTAACGTGCAGCTCCATCTTATGTCCTTAAACAATTATTTTTAAATGTGGAAAATAAACATCGTTACAATAACGATCCATTAAAGAATAAAAGTTTATTTTACTAGGTGTCTATGATACCTGATTTGTTAACATGCTTCATTAATATATTGTATTTTGAAAAAAGTTTAAAGTGAATTTGGTAAAACTACAAAATTATCTGACATCCGAACGGATTAAAATACGTATATGTTGATGAGCTTTTACTATTGAGATGTAAGAGAGTCATGCAATTTTAATTATTTTGTGATTTTTCTATATATGACAACCGTTAAAGTCCTGTGCAAAATCCTTAGTTTTTAATTTAGACTGAGCCCCCTTCTTATGGACGAGTGCATCTTTGTACATCCCCGAAGATGATAGGCAAGAATTCCACACATATAACAGCAAAAATACAATAAAGATAAACACAACAAGATAATAAAAATGGAGAAACAAAAAAAAGTGTGATCAAAAAAAAAAAAAACAAATGACACAATACAGACAAATTAAAACTTAGCGCTGTTGCCAACAATGTCAGACTCTTAAAAACTTGATCAACACGCAAACTCACAAAAATTGAAAACTGCATGCTTAGCGAAGGTTTATCATTAATTCAAACAACTCATCAGCCCAACAGAATCCAACTGTTACACGATACAAACATGTACATCTGGAAAAATGACACTTGGAAAAAAAAAACGACTCCTGGTGTACTTGTTTGTATTGTGTAATGGTTGGATTCTGTGTTTGGATTAAGTATAAGCCTTTGCTAAAGCATGCAGTATTCAGTTTTTGTGAGTTTGCGTGTCCTTAAAGTTTTTATGAATTTGACATTGTTTGCAATAGTGCTAAGTTTTAATTTGTGCGTATTATGGCATTTTTTTCGTGGTCATGTCGTTTTTCTGGTTTTTTTTAGCTTTGTTGTGTTTATTGTATTTTTGCTGTTAAATGTAATGACTTCTTGCCTATCATCAAGGGGGGTCTTATAAAGATGCGCCCATCCATAAGAAAGGGGTTCAATCTAAATTAAAACTTAAGATAATGAACACGTCTTTTTTAACAGTAAACATTACAGATTACATTTTTTGACACTGTACAGTGATAAACACCCATACAAATTACAAAAATGCCGTACACAGATGAACCCAATGTTATATTCAGAAAGAGAATATATTATTTAGAAGACTAACAATCATTAACAGTCATCATATATAGAAAAATCAAAATTTTAAAATAAATGTCCAAGGACAACAGTTTCTTCTCGATAGATTCCTAGTGCTAAAACCTATATCAAACCCTTATTTATATTAGAAGCTATTAAGAAACGGGCATTAATATGGCAGCCATATTTAATTTATGCAAATTATCAAAGGGCCTTTGTGAAAATTGAACCACTGAAAGTGTTTCTTCATGTACAAGAAAAATATTAAAACTTTAAAATGACTGAAATAGCTTGTTTAATGTGTGGTATATGACCGACAATGACCTTTGTAGGAATGTCGGCCACCATTTTGGATTTATGCAAATTAACAAAGTGCCAATGCAAATCATTGCATCTCGAAAATCGTTTGTTCATGCCATAGAAATATACTTTTAACTTTGGAATCACTGAAATTGCTTGTTTAATACATGGTATATGACCAAAAATGTATTTTGTAGGAATGTTGGCCGCCATATTGGAATTATGCAAATTAGTGAAGTGCCTATATGAAACATTTTACCTCCAAAATGATTCCCCGAGCCAAATTACTAGTGTCAGACGTTGAAATCACTGAAATAGCTTGTTTAACATGTGATATATGGCCAATTATGTTATTTGTCCGATGGTTGGCCGCCATATTTGATTTATGCAAATTAGGCATATTTCCCCAAGGTGGATTCGAGTAAACTTTTAATATGTTGTTCTGGGTACCTCTCTAAAATGCATTCTGAAGAAAAAAATTCTGTTGCAATTTGTGTTGGGTCTATACCCTATTTTGACTGGACTAATTTTTTGTCCGTCGCATGGCTGAACTCTCAAATGCGATATCGCTTTATATAGCAAGTTTGGAGAAGACGCAACTGTTGAAACTACCTCTACTGAATCTGAAGGTCGGGTTTTCGTGATATGGAATATTTCCTGAGCGGACGTGCATCCGTAGAATCTACGTCTACGCACACATTATTTCTCGCAGGGCGTAAACAGGATCATATCATGGCTCCATAGTTTCCGGAAGAATCAAGTCTGAAACACATATACCGTCCCCACTTCAATTCAAAACACCTACATAATAGGCTAGTTTCCCTGGTAACACGTGTTGATTTTCCCATCCTCTGGCATTGAGTAATTTGAAACTGATTGCTAGCTAAGTAAATACTCCGACGTCAGTACGGGTGTACCTTCAGCTATCATAAATGCATATGATTAGATTAACCTACAAGAACATGGAAAATAAAATTGTAGCGTCATTTACCTAGGCAATGTCCTTTATTAATATTTGGGGCAGAATACTGAGCATATAACGTCATGTCGGATTTTAAAATTGATGTACAGGTGCTTGCCATCAGAGGGCGCTAATGCTTCCCATTTCAGGGTATTACCTATGCAAATTGGGATGCAAATTGCCAATAGCAACTCCAACATACACAACGCCATTTTGGAGGCGATCACTAGCGTAACTGCAATAAGTCATGGGTCGCGAACAGACTCCAACGTCGGAGGAGGGTTTATCAAGAGCCCCGTCCAGACAAGGTGGGGAGAAAGACGAAAAAACACAGAGTCGACAAGGCAGTGCGCTGGGAAGTAGAGCGCCGAGCAGAGCCAAAAGCCGCGGCAGCATAAGCGAAACCAGAAAGGTAAATAAATCTGGGACTTGAGTAAGTTTCTGAGTGACTGATGACACCGACTTATGACAGCTCATTGTATAGGCCTCGATCATGACGAAAAGTCAGATTTTACCTTTAACGGGACATGTGGATATAATCAAACAGTAACATTCAATTTCTAGTACTGCCTTTTGATTATGAGTGCCCAAACGCATCGTGCAATTCAAGTTGAAAACTGAACCCGTTTGTCTATAGGGTCTATGGAGTATGGTTTACAATATGGCCATGGCGAAACGTTAATGTACATGAGCCGAAGCAGTCATTATACACACATCACTTTACGTGAGTTCGTACGGAGGAACAGCGAATGTATACCACAGCCACAAACTCGTAAAAATATTTCTTTGGCCCTTTGATGACCTGGGGGTCTCGCATCACAAGATTCTGTGACACTCTTTTGGTACCTCCATGGTATTTCCTATTAAACATGGCCAACTGCTGAAATTTTGTCTATGATATATGAACTACTTTCAGTGTCTGTTTTTTCGTCTATGTACATATTATCTTGAGGCGATAGGACACACCAATATTATTCACATATCGATAGCCTCAGCTCACATTTGTGCTATTGTTGTTTCCAATTCAATTCAGTTTACACTATTTTTATCTCTTGGACCAAAACTTAAAAGTAATCAATGATGAGACATAGCTACATCCAAAGCAAACACCAACACTTGGGGAAGTCCTTCTACATATCTGGTTGCCAGGAAATCAGCTCTTTCCAAATACAACTGCATGCGTTATTTTTCACACAGTTATATCAACTTGCAATCAACAATCAACGATGTTTTGTGGTCTTCACTCGGAAAGATTTACAAATCGATGTTGGCTATCTAAATCTTCACGTAGAAGTAGCATTGAAATTGTCCAAACGTTCTGATACTTTTTGAGTCAAAAAACACACAAGAAAGTCTCATGAGATGTTAGGTATAAATTTCTGTAGGGAATACAAAAGACTGAAAAAAAAATGGAATAATTGATAAGAATATGTATGTTTGCATAAATTATATATATGATATATATATATATATATATATATATATATATATATATATATATATATATATATATATATATATATATATATATATATATATATATATATATATATATTTGTATATATAAACATTCAATTCAATTACTGACAGTTCAATGTAAATGTAAAACTGATCATTCTTAAACGTCAAATGACACTGTAGTATTCCTATAAAATCTAAACGGCACAAAATATTTAAAACTAAGAGACTGAGTTTAGGTTGACATGAAATACAGCCAGAGATACATTTTTACATTCAATATTTCAACAGACTGTAAGCCGGCCGAGTAGTCGCGCAGGATCGGCGAACCGACGACCGGACAGCCATGTTTCCAACAGATCTGACAAAGACAACATCGACAGCGATACAGAAGAGACACGGACTCGAGCCACATCCGAGCAAGACGCCATGAGTGAAAGTGGCTGGGACACTGATCTGGAAGTCGAAGGTATGATTTGAAAGACAAGAATGCAAAATAAATCATGGTGGTCACATCACCAGTGGTTTCGAAAATTCAAAGATGATGAGACTCTATAAGCTTATTTCAGCCCAAAAATACTCCTCAGTCACACATAGAGTGTGGTTTTTCTTTACCGCTTGATTCATCCACTATCAACTCAAGCTTGTTCAATTATATCCATCAGCAAAATAAGGTTGTGCCATTATCATATTTCAAAGAACACGTTTAACAATTTACGGCAAATGAAAAACGGCTCTTGAATTATTTATTGAGACTTTGCAAATTACCGGCAAGAATTGGCATTTTTTGTTCATAAAATCTGTCCAGAAATGCTCTTCTAAAATGTATTTCTCTACTGCTATAAACAGAAAGAAACCATGTAATATTTCTGTGTAACATGTTTGAGAAATCTGTAATTTTTGATCTCGGAAATAGAGGGAAATGTATTTTACAGTTCCATTTGACTGGAACACATGTTGATTTGACCAGTTGTGACTTTTATACCCTGTACGTGTCAACTCAAAATTGTTTTAGGACAACCTGTTATGCTGTTCATCGTCATTTTGGTTTTTCCAAGAGAACCCTTTGTTCAAATGTCACAAAATTTTATTCTGATTGTCACAAAATTTCACTGAAATTTTGAATGATAAAATGAGAGTACCCTGTTCCTTCCCAGCTAATTCATTAACATATAACTGGAAAACCCTACTTTAGACTGTTCCATTTAACTTTGAGCTTTCTATAGAATGTATATCGCTTTATGTATCGTCCAACTCGCATGCCTTGTGAACGATATTTTGTTTTCCGTAAAAGCTTTGCATGACAATAATGAACCCATTGATTTTCTTGCAGTTGGTTTTCTTCTTTCTCTATTGTTGATCCGAATGCCAACTCTAATCTCACATAACATCCTTTATCTAATCCTAATCCACATTGATATAACCTTTAACCCCTGGTGGCCATACATTTCTTGATTCTTCTTTACTTGTACCACCATTACTGGTGTTTAACTTTCTTCCACTAGGTGAAATGTAAAAAATTAACATTTCCCCTAACTGTAATATGTATTAACCATTGTCTTTAATACTAGATTTTTATTTTCAGTAACACCCTCCTCCAGCATCAAGATCCTTTATTAATAATTAACAAGTATCAGTGGACAACAAGGCCCTTTGCTACTCATTGACTTTATTTCTTTCTCTTCTCTGTGCAGTTTCTTTTCTTCACATTGGCAAACTCACTTCCCAGTCCTCCAGCTGGTTGGCTGTAAGGCAGTGTAACCATCTCAAGCTTTGGTATCCATACACGTATCTCAATTCCCAGTGTCATTGTTTTGCTGATCATATACTATACCATAGCTGAGTTATCTGTATTCACTTACAATTCAGTCACGGTATCTCCACTGGGTACTTGATGGTAGACGAGTCTGTATGTGTCCCTCACATTAACCCTTTGAGTGCCAAAGTCAATTTTTGTTGTCTCTGCAGATTATCATGCTTACATTTTTTTTTCAGATCAAGACAATTTTTTACAAATTTTTGCCAAAATTTGGATCAAAAACAGTAGCCAATGAAAAGTTATGTCCATTTAGTCCATCATATCAAAAAAAATAACAGAAATTCATAAAAGTTTGTAAAATTCTGCACTAAAATTTTTGTTAGAAAAATTAAAGCACTCAAAGCGTTAACAATAGTCTTGTTATAAACTGAGCGAGCAGATAGCCTTCTTTGTCTTGCAGCACTGAAGTGCATTATCCAAAAGCTCTAGTAAATTGATTACTAAGATAATCTTTCAGACCCAATTATGATATTAAATTGAGTGATTAAATTGACTTTAGTGAGTGTACATAAATAGTCTATTAATTTTATATGCAACCATCCATGACATTTCTAATCATGTTGTGCATTCAGTGTCATTCTATCGTGCAGGTGTTTGTCACGCATGAACCATGTAGGAAGACAGTGTAGCTGCTAATGAACGATCAAAGAGCTTCCATTTTCAATGAATGGGGCAATAGCAGTGGGATAAAAGAAATATTTGTACATATTTGAAATTAAATTAAAGCATGTACATCTCTTGATCTTCATAACCTGACCCAGCTGGTGTAGGGGGTAATTAGCTAATGTGACAATCTTTGCCATCGCCCACAGACAGTGCAGATATAAACACGATACACCTACAGTATATTGGCTATCTATGGATGGATATTCTAGTTATTAATAGTTTGTCAGCTTTTTCTCTTTCATTGGAAATTCATCATATTTTTGGGGAAATTTTGTGAGATATTAATTCAACGTGTAAAAATTATTTGATTTATTTTTATGTTCTTTAAGGGCACCGACAAAATTTTAGTTTATCTAACCGTATCTATTATATCGGTCTATCAGTATTGATTGCAAAAAGATAGTTATAAGTTAGTAGCATAATTAAAGTAGTATGCGCCTCGAAAGTGAAAGACTTACACTTTTGCTCAAACTTTCCTCAAGGAATCTTTCAACCATTCTCTTTCAAAATCAAGAATAAAATTCAGGGATCACCTTGTGAATTTTGTTACTAGAGAAAAAAATAACAGAAGGTTTATTGATATTTGAAATTCAAATTGGCCACCATTCCTGTGTTAACTCTATGGAGAAAAATTAAATTTTCGAATTTCGAAAAACTAAGTCAGTAAAAAGTTTCCTTTCACCAAGAGCTTTAAAATGAACCCCCACAAGTGGTAGATCAGAAACAAGCCGTAAAAATTTGAGAGTCTGAATATCTGTCCTGGCCTGAGGCACATTGAGAAATGCAACCAATGAAGTCAAAAATAAAATCTGACTTAATCCCATTGCAACAGTATACGGACATCTGCATATATCATTGAAACGAGATTCTGACACTTTGTAGAAATCGGTCTTGAAAAATTCCTACTCTGAGCTTGTGTGAAGGACGCTTATTCCATACTACCAGCAGGTTCCCTGGAGATACAAAATAACACCATCTAACGAATACTCTCCAAGCTAGAAACCTGCAGTCCAGCAGTCTGACCTTTGACCCATGGAGGAAAGTTCACATACGCGCCGCAGAACTTTGCATTTACTATTTTCTCTCTGCCTGTTTTTTGTTTGGCCTCCCTTCTAGGAGTATTACGCAGAAGTAAGATATCAAAAATTTCATTCCAATTCACCCGTCATTGTCAGTGTTGTTTGTTGTGCATGGTCTTGTGTCACCTTTGTTCTTTCAGTAACCGTGTTAAAAATTTCTATTTTTTTTAAAGGCACAGAATTTTTATTTTAGAATTTCTGTATCGTATTGATGTATTTTTGTAAGTTTTGAGTTCACTAATATTTTGGAGATGGTCTGTAGTGCTGTCGTAGAAAAACACCATTTCGGTTGTCTTGCAATGAAGCACGAATGCCTCCCTTGAACTTCAAAATGCCTTTCTTGAACTTATGACCTCATACTGACCCCTCAGGCTGTGGTAGATTTGTGTATGGAATTAAGGTGATACTGAGGGAGCCATTCACTATCATCACTTCAGGTGCAGGATCTTTCACGTGCAAATTTGTACCGTTTACTCAGGGTTTTCTGCACATTTCGGTTAAAGCTGTATTCACATTTGTAATATATATATATCTATGTAACCAGTTAAGTGTTATGTTATCCAAACAAATATTGGTAGAATTTAGAAATGTAGATACTGACTTGGGAAATATGGATAAGCACGGATTAAAAATCATGTTGGTTTAGTTTTACATAAAATCTGTTCAAATTTGAATAAACTTTTATACAGAGTGACAGTTTTCTATTTCAAATTAGCAATTGACCACAATGGCTATCTCTGTCTATGCATATGCAGGGATATGAGATGGCATACATACAAACTCTTTAAGTTATTAAATGTTTAATTTATTTTGAGTGGCTTTAGAAGTACTTTTATCAACGTAACCTATTTGTGTTTCCACAGAGTCACACTTTAGATGAGCAAAAACTGCTTGCATTTACCTACATATAAAAAAATCATCAAAAAAACATTGTTATGAATATTATTTACCCACCCTCCATCGCATACTGATTTGAACTCTTTGATACGCCATAAATGACACAAAGACCTTTTTTTAATACCTGCAGTCAATAAGTGTAAACAGATACCTATTTATAATCTTTTCAAGGAAATCTTCATTGTCATGAGACTTCAAAACCTGTGAATATTCAGTCAACTGTACACCATGGAATTAAATCCATGGTGGAAATTCCTCCCCTGGTGTAGAATTTCACATCTTGTGTAGACTTGGTTTCTAATCCATGCTATATCCATATACCAGAGGTCATTAGTAGCTTGATGGAGACACACTGAGTGGGACAAGATACCGCCTGTCAAGATAATCTGCTTGCTTTGTTACTGGTAGATGTTATTGAATAATATGGACAAGGTGTGCCATGATAATTGGAGATCTGAACTATTTCAAGCTAAATTACCACAGCAAATAAGATACTGTCGGTAAAAATGATATCAAGAAAGAGAAGCAACATTCACCATGTTTGATGCAACCTGATTTGAAAGTTACAATTATGTTGCCCTGACAACCACCAAAGCTGATCCTTGTAGCGATTTCTGACATTGTTCCAAAGTAATAGTGAACTTAAAAATAATGACGTTCTATAATGATTTTTGTTCTGTGTTGTTCTGTTTACCATTATGTACTTGTGTTATCATGATTCTTGTCTCTCAAATGCCTGAACTTATTTTGATAATCGAATGAAATTATAGCATTTTAGGTCCTCGCAATTGTCTATTTGCTTGTGTATTTTTTAGCTTCTTTATTTATTTGTTTATGTTATTTACTGATTAATTTTGCTCTTGTGGTAATATTACAGTTACTTGTTTGATGTGGAATGCAAATTGTTGACATTTTCTATAGTGCTGCATTTGATATTGTTTGTGCTGCGTGCTCACAGTTCTATCACAGCAATTGACTTTATGCAGGAAAATTTTAAACACAACCTTGCTTTCTGCTTTCACCCAAAAGTGTGTTTATCTGCCCCGGTTTTGACGCATTTCATCCACCCAATCTCTCCAACTGCAGAAACGCGCGAGTCATACGACGCATCTGGGCGAACCACGTACAAAGAAGCATGTAAAATGAATGGTGTGGTACCCGTGTCGTATTTCTTGAGACATATCACCGATGCAGAGCTGACCATGATGCACCATGGACTCGGACCAGCGGGCGCAAAAGCCATCGCTATTACCTTAGTCGTAAGTATCAGTAAATAGTATTGGTGTCTCTTTGTAACACACCCACCTAACCTTACATGACCACCATAGTTCTTGGAAGGCGTTAAAAACAGTTTCTCATAAATATTAAAGAGCAAGTAGCCTTAATTTTGGATGATTTTTCGCTATTTTTGCTTTTTATGTCAACTGCAAGTTCTTGTTCTACTCTCCTAAACATATTGAAATGGCCACAATTTAATTTGCCAACGCTGCGTATGTGTAAAATTCACTGTAACAGTTATTGCTTCCCTTTGATTTCTAGAACTGATCAGAATTCAGTTGTCAACAATAAAAATGCTGTTTATATACATGTATGTACAGGCTGAGTCGACAAGTTGAATACTGTGTATCTCAACATGCTTGCAGAAGTAGAACAGAAACTATAGTTGACATTAAAATGAAAAAAAAAAAAAGTGAAAAAATCATCAAAAGGTATGGCTTCTTGTTCTTTAAAACTTACATGATTGTCTGCAGAAAGGACCAATGTGTTGCAAATTAATAAGTTCAGGGAGTATGAGATTTTCCAATTTAAAAAAGCAACCTATCAGGGAATGTTAACTGGTCATGATTGGTTGTAACTGACATACCTGTTGA
This sequence comes from Ptychodera flava, assembly GCF_041260155.1. Lineage (NCBI taxonomy): Eukaryota > Metazoa > Hemichordata > Enteropneusta > Ptychoderidae > Ptychodera > Ptychodera flava. Next base: position 30,388,043 of record NC_091939.1, read on the forward strand.
TAATCAGATCATGTGAGACCAGGAGGACTGGTGTTCACCTATTCTCAGCTACATTTCACTGTCACTGATTGATCTGTAAAAAAAAAAACTGAAACTGGCTGATCTATGATAATTGACAGCATAATCATCAATACTGAAGCAAGGGGACCATAGCTAGCTTTTCTCGAGAATTTATGTGTGTGGAAAAGTGAGCTCTCTTTACAAGTTCATACAGTCATTGCATTGTGAGATACAGACCAAACTGGTTTCTGTTTCCCATGTATGCCTCCTAATTGATGACAACCAAGCCCTTTAGATTGACTTTGTACAGATCTGTTCATTAAGCTGTGTTGTTGCACTTGAACTACAAGCTCTGTATGTAGGGGAGACCATCACAGCCTATGTGGTAGATATCCAATATTTGGTTCTCGTTGATCAAAGCAGGAATAAACTGGTGATGTATGGGTGGCAAAGCCATATGTACAACACTGGCACGTAGCAGCACTTGATGTGTGGACACTCTTATTTAGTTTCACACCTTGTTCATGGTCAAAACAGTTGACATTTTGCAAGACAGATGGTTGGATACACTTGACCACCATCCCTATGACTTGACTAAATGCTGCAGTGTCAAGTCAAGTTGAATCTTGTACCACTTCTTTCTTCAAGGAGTTCACTGTTGCTGTTGATCTATGAAAGCATCTTTCCTATCTTACTTTACTTGAACAAATCTTGCAACACGCCTACAGAAATAAATTCAAATAATGGCTTAACTCTTTGAGTGCCGTAATTATTCTCACCAAAATTTTGTTGCAACATTTTACTAACTTCATGAATTTTTCTGAATTTTTTACGATAGTTTTGGACCAATAGACATCACATTTCATATGCTACAGTGTCTTATCAAAATTTGACAAAAAATCTGGAGAAAATTGACTAGGAGGTGACAAAATTTGACTTTGCTGCTCAGAGGGTTAAAAAACAATTTAGTGTGAATTTGGTAGTATTTCAGAATCTCATACAGGCATAAAAAGAATTTTTATGTGAGACATTCCTGCCAGGTGTGAATAAGCTGATCATAGCCTGACATGAAGAAAATGTTGAAATCTTTCAACATTTTATCGTAACAGTACTTTGCTAAATCAGTTTTGGTGGAAAGACTTCAAAAACAGGTTGCAGTTACTTAGTCGTGGACAGTGATACAAATAACATAGAAAGCAACATTTCAGGGCTAGTTGTTAGTGTGAAATGCCTGGGGAATGGTAGAACTGTGTATTGGTTCTTGGGGTTGTACTTGACTTGTAGAGCAGTGCACAGCAAACGTTACGTCCAAAAATCTAGAAGTTACCCTACGTGGATAAATAATAACTCAAAGTGAGGCTTTAATCAATGGTATGAAAGTGTATATTTGCTACATATGTAATTATGACTCATGTGATTTTCATGGAGTCATCGCCTTTGTTTGTACCAAATTGAATTTTAATTTTTACAAATATGAACCGCACAGCATAGACTTATCTGTAAAACAATCAATCATGAAAAAGCTTCGAGATTGCAAGAAACAATATCACAGCACTAGTGTTTGTTTATTTGAAGTATTGAACCACAATGTAAAAATGGTGCATTTGGGTACAGCGTCTTCATTAAGGCCGGTATTGGTAACTGTTACCCAGGGTTCCCCAGTCATTTTACCAGGGTTACCCATGGTATATCAATGCAATCAGATTAGGAGACAGTAAAAATGTTACCACAGTTCCCAAATCATTTACCAATGCTCCCCGACCTTAGCAAAAACACAGGGGTAACCCCATACAAAAGGTACTGTCTTCATGTCAGGTAGTACTGGTTCTACTCAACTTCATTACATTTCGACTACATAAACTTGCTGGTAAAGCAAAACTCACAAGCCGTATACTCTTTTAAAAGCAGTGGACTTTTTTGTGTTTTGCCATAGATTTCACATATCTGTGCTTTATTTTTATATTTGGTGGTTTTTTTTCACTTGGTAGGCAAACACCACAATCCTGAAGTTAAATCTGTCAGATAATTGGCTGGATTCAGAAGGTGGCATTGCCATTGCCGAGATGTTGAAAGAAAACTGCTACATAGCAGAACTGGTAAGTTAACTTACATTCTATATCGGATCCATCTATCCATCCATCCATCCATCTTGTTTTACATCACAGTAACGTACATATGTGCAAACAGTTTTGTTGTTTTCAAAACTTCAATTTATTTGCCAGTCATCCAGTGAACACAAGTGAAATGCTGCTCAATTAACAGTCAGCTTTCTATCTTGCCCTACTTGAAGATTTTATTGGTACAAGAATTGCAATTCTTGATAGATCACAATGTGTGCTGGTTAACATGGTTTCTGTCTGTCTTGGGCCACTTTTCTTCTGACTAGATTTTTAACTTTGGACTGTTATGTCCTACATGTTTCCATGAAGCAATGAAAAAATCCAAGTCATTAGACCTCAGCTACATTTATAAGCAAATGGTATTTGCTAACTTCAAAAATTTTTCCAAGCGATGGGGAACAATTGGTCTGCTCAAAAACCATTTGAATTTATAGTGTATGTATGTGTGTCATTTTAGTTTGTAGGTCTACGCTGGTCCACACTCCGTAGCAATAATGGCATTGTTCATCACAAAGAGAGACAGTAAAATGCTTCACCACCACAAAACATTCTGCAGTTTAGTAGATTATTACCCTAAACACTGAAACAAGATAAAAAAATTATGTTTACCTCTGCATCCATACAAGAAAAGAAACATTTTTGATCCCCATGAAATTTGACATGGAGAAAACCACCTTACCAAAGCATTTTGTCTTCAAATGTGAAAGTCTTTTTTTGCCTGAAGTTTCTCGTGATATGGAAGAGACGTTGTTTTCGATGCTCACGCACCTGGTTTTTGTTGAGAAAGATCTGTGCGTCATTTGAATACAGAGCTGAAAGGTCAGGAAGGAATTTGATACGTCAGATTAATCTCCTGTCTCTGCTGCAGGCAGTGTGAAGTTTCTGTCTCTCCTGGAACATGATGAGACGTGCAGAAGTACAGGTAGCCATATCAGTGGTTATTTGAGACTGGGTCATCAGCTTACTGAGTAAAATCTGCTGCCAAATACCACATCGCTGTGGGGGTCTAAATCTGATGTGAATTTCACTGCCTTTCTGTGGTAAGAAATGGGGGATCTATCAAGTGCATTGTACAGGACGATGAGCGTGTCCCTCATGGACCAGTTCAGTGTAGATCCGTTTGCTTTCTGTAGCAAATTGTACGTCAGCGGAGGGAGGATGAGTGTGAGGTTCAAAGGTGTTCAGATTACATAGGTTTTGTTTTATGGAATGCACGGATTGATATTACAGAGCTACCTGGACATGATACTGCCCATGAATAAAGGGTCATGATAAGTTAACAGGTTCCTCTTTTGATCTTAACTTTGTGTCGGTGAACACAAATCATCTACAGTAAAGCTGTGCTGTAACTTATACACCCAATGGAATATTCAGGGTCTCGATGCTCCCGGAAAGTCCTTTAGAGTCGTTGAATTTTAAAACCTCCTGGAAAGTCCTGGAAAAGTGCTTGAAAATAAAACTAAGCCCTTGAAGTTCCTGGAAAATTGATAATCCACGCATTCAAAAATTACAAGATGATCATCCACTATATCCTAAAAATGATATATAAAAATGATATCTGGAAAGTAGTATTTTTGACCTTAAAACAGTCCGTGAAAATTACCAAAAAACCTTGAAAGTCCTTGGAGATGAGGTTACTTATTGGACCCTGGATATTACAATAAGTAAGTTTATGTTTGTATCGGGGTATTATTTGGAGACCTAGTTATACGTCAGCAATTTCAACATTAATTTCTTTCATTTTAGTCTTGCCTAAAGATGAAAGCTGAATTTGGCTCGTGTTACAATGCCTCATGGAAGATGGATAATGTATGATTTGCGTATACTGTGTAAATGAAATAGATATTTATAGATATGAGTGGTGTACATGGACGTCATACATGTATGATAGCTAGGTGATACTCTTTCTATAGACATATCTATTGAATTTCTCTATATTCTTGATAATTAACCCTTTGAGTGCTTTAATTTTTCCCACCAAAATATTAGTGGAACATTTTACCAATTTTTATTAATTTTTCTGTTCTTTTTTTGGTAATTTTGGATCAAATGGACATAACTTTACAATTGCTACAGTTTTTAGTCCCCACGATCAAAATTTTGGCAAAAATCTGAAAAAATTTGTCTTGATCTGAAAAAAAATAGTGACTTTGGCACTGTAAAGGTTACTTTTGCAGTACAGCCTCAAAGCCCATGTGACATGCTACTGACACAAAGTGAATTTTCTTTGAGGCAAGAATTTCCAAATAATTGCAATTTTGTATGAAACTAGCAAAGGAAATTTTTAGCAATACTCAAAATTTAATTGATTCTCTAAAATAGGCGGCAACTTTTGTACCTCACACTGCAGTCAGGTGTCGTAAGGTACAAAACTATTTGAAATTTTCACAACAAACAAGATGTAGAAGTTTCACACCTGCATTCCACCCACTTTATATCTGCCTGATGATGTACTCTAAGTAATTAGATACTCATGTGTAAGCTTAGCAGATTTAGCATGTGGGTGCCATCATTGTGACGTTGGAACGTCCAAGCTGGAGGTGGTTTAATGAACTAATTCACCTACTTTTCAGAATATGGTATCTGTGACGCAAATCCATTTGATGCGTGACAGCAGGCTTTCAGTGAACAGCTGTCATGAAAATGTGTCAAAAATCTCACATTGTGAGATTTTTGTCAACAATGTACGACATAGGTCCTTTGTTTCCCTATGCAAGATATTTGAAGAATAGACAAGCGGTATTGTTATGTCTCTTCATGTATTGGTACCCACAGAATATATTGCAAAATTATGCAAATAAATGTAGCATTATTATGTAAATAAGTGTGCTGAAAAGTTCACTCCTTAAAAAAAATAGCACTGATCGTGATTTCAGGTTTGTTCCTAACTGTAGCGGCATACGCACAAAATTTGACGTTACTGCTCAGTTGAAATTTGGACAATTTTGTTGTTGCATGCATGGCTGTTGTTGCAGCTTGTTGTCTGAGCCATAAAGTAGTGTGATTTAACACAAGCAGATTGTATTTTCGTTGTCCTTGCGGAAAATGCAGACAAATATTTATTTTTGCATATTGGTAAAAGAAAATGGTGTCATTTGCGATAGGTGCTATTGTACATCGAAATCTGTCTTACAAATCGTATAGCAATCACATTGCTCTCGTAAGTTATGTCCTGTTTGTAATAATGTATCATTGTTTGTGTCATTCACAGGACCTGTCTGACAATCGGCTAGGGGATGCCGGTGCCGCTGCCATGTCAGAAATGTTACTCCAGAATGTTTACCTCACCCACATCACTCTGGCAGGAAACGCTTTCGGAGACAAGAGTTCAGATGGCTTTGCGGAAGTTGTTCTTGTAAGTGTCAACAAAGTTTAATATTTTTTTTATCATTTGTTCAAGTGAACTTTGGTTCAGTTTGTGTTTCCTAGCAGTATTTAGAGTTAGTATGCACCAGAAAGTGAGACTTCAACTTTTGCTGAAATTTTACCCAAGGAAATTTTTAATCATACTCTCATCAAATCAAGAATAAATCGGGGTCACTTTGCAAATTTTGGTGTTAGCAAAACAAATTACTTAATATTCACTAATATTTGAAATTCAAGATGACTCTCTAATGGGGAAAAATTAAAATTTTTGAATTTCACAAAACTAAGATGGGTAAAGTTTGACTTAATCCCAAAGCTTCAAAATGAGCCCCGACACGTGGTAGATCAGTAAAGTAGTAATTTGTGTGACTGAATATCTGTCCCCAAGGCCCACCCTACCTCAGCACAGTTACTGAAAAAGAGATGGTTGGCAAGAAGTGAGTTTCTGCTGTGAGATGCTTGTCTTAATCATAAGGGCCTATGTCTCATTTAGTGAAGATTTGAAAGGCAAAGCTTGTCTTTACTGTTTGAGTATGTAATCATAAACTCTATAATGTCTATGGTCAGTTCTGTTATATTTCACGTTTCTCAAATGGATTGTTACAGTATGACCATCAACTGGTAAAGCACAGCCTTTCATCCGCCCACTTCTCACTCTTCACCAGCATGCTGTGTGCAAATTCACACCATAGAGCCAATTCACACTTGTTTTCACACTTTGCAAGGTTGACATACTTGACCTGTAAAGTAGACGACCTCTGCAATCAACCGGTACAGATGATGTATTGAGGTGTTAATTTATCTTGACTTATCATCTGCAAGGCTGTACTGCTAGGCTCAGGAATGTTGAAACATGGATGTAAAAAATAGAAGGATACAGGACAGCCCTATAATCCCTTTCACACCTATTGTTATTTCTTTGTCTACGCTGGTCTTTGAAGTTGTGGCATGGTTGCCGCGATCAGGACGGCTCGGACACACCCACTTCACTCACAATATCATGTACATCAAATTATTGTTGCCAAATTCATAAAAAAAAAACTTTCAAACTTGTGAAATTGCTTGTGTTGAATGCCCAGACTGAACAGAGCTCAAACAAACCAAAGACTGAGAAAATCGACGCATATTTGACCAAGTTATGACTATTCTTTGGAACCGACTTGGATAAAGTCCCCTGATCGTAAAATTACTCTAACTTACAAAGTATCTAACCGCGGAGTCTGATTTTTTCTTAATTAGAAGGTTCAAGGTATGAACGCTTAAAAAATGTTTGTTCCAAGTGCTGGTTCGCCTGGCCGTTGAAGTTATCGTATTCTAAAGTTGGGCTATATTTGCGGTACGCCGATAGTTCGTCCCCATAGGATTGCGTGCAAATGCGTTCGTCGTTCAGGCCATGGTTCACCCGTTTGAAGTCACTTTTCCAGACGTTCAAAGACACTGCTGAAAGAACTGTTACGCCAAAACTAAAGTCATATATATAGACTTTCCGGTCTGGTCATGTTTATCGATCAGAGTACCTGGCCGAAAATTCCCTGGTGATTTTTTCGCCGAAGTTCATTGCATCACGTCACCATTCTGCACGGGTTCACGCATTGTTCAAGAAGGGGAAAGGTTATTACACATGCGCAGTTCTTGTTATACCGTGTTTACAGGAGACAGAAAGTGAGCCAGATGCTATGTAGTCGATTGTTTTCGTCCTCGATGAGCTGCATATCATCGTTAAGATAGAAAAAGGTCGTAGTATTGCTACAACAACATTACTGGCACGAAAGACGCTATTTTTACGCTGTCTGTGGTAATGCACGGAAAGACTCGACGTTTACCGATGACAACCCGAAGGCACGCTATGAATAAAATAACACGCTAATCCCGTTACGGGATTACGAGATAACGAATCGGCGGCAACTATCCCTTGAACAAAGGATCAAAGGAGTGTCCTGTATCCTTCTATTTTTTACATCCATGCCTGTTGAAAGTATCACCATTCTTTTGGCTTTTTTGACTTTGAGATTGTCCTCAGTAATAGCAATCAAGATCCTTAGCTACATGTACCTACAATACTTTTCAAAGGAATTTGAGACAGTGACTCTGACTAGATTTACAAAAATATTGACTTAGTAGCAGTATTTCATTCAATCTTTTTGCTCTCAGTGATCATGTTTATGAACTTTATCACAAAATTATACCTTGAATGTCATAGTCATTTTTTGTTGCCCATGTAAAATATAACTCACTTAATCTCTGGGAGATTTTTAGAAAAATTTTGATCTAAAACTGTAGCCGATGTAAACTGATGTCCGTTTGGTCAAAAATTATCAAAAAAAGACACAAAAAATCAAAAAAATTGGTAAAATGTTGCACAAAAAATTTGGTGGGAAAATTACTGAACAGTAAGGTTTTATACATGTATGGTCATGATAAATATAACAAATGAATAAACATAGCTATTATGTTTCAATTTTTTTAATGAGCTTTTTCTGAAGTTTAATGAAAATGACACAAGTTACTTGGAAGTAGGTGTTCTGGCAAATTGTATTGTGATCGTAGTAAAGAGATGAATTCACAAAAGTAACAAAACAGGAGATATTTCAGTGACAGACAGAATGATTTATTCATCTCTAAATGGCATCATGATTCATTCACTTGGATCATGGCAAAGTTATCATATCAACTCTTTATCAACCCTCGCTGTTTAACTCCCACACAAGACCCTCCGGTATATTCCTGATAATCCCTGCTGCATGATATGAAAACAACAAAATTAATACACCTGAGTCTGTGTGTGGAAAGCAAACAAAAAACGGGTTCAGAAATTTCAATTGTCATTTTCATCAGTTTTCCAATGCTCTCTGATTGTCCAAGCAAGTGTTTTTATTCCACCAATCACAGAGCTTGAATACTGAAAATTTAATCAAGAAAATTCAAACAAGAAACTTTGAAGGTGATCAAACTTGAGGTAGTATGTGCCTCAAAAATGAAAGACTTAAACTTTTGCTCCAGGAATCTTTCAAGTATCCTTTTTCAAAATCACAAATAAAATTTTTTGTTGTTTTTTTGTTGTTGTGTTTTTTTTTTTGGGGGGGGGGTAGTTTAAAGTGCAAATTTGCATACTACAGAAAAAATAACCTAAGATTTACCGATATCTGAAATTCAAAATGGCCGCACCCCCATTTTATCTCTATGGAGAAAAATAAAATATTCAATTTTCAAAAAACTAAGACCATTGAAAGATTTTTTACACCAAGAGCTTTAAAATGAACCCTCACAAGTGGTAGATCAGAAAAGAATTGTCCAAGTTTGGGAGTGCAAATGTCTGAGGCGCAATCTACCTTAAAAAGAGTTGTCTAGTCTATTCCAATATCAGCTTTGTTGAATTGTTCTCCTTAAACTCTGAATCAAATGAAAGATAAGGAACCATTGGCATAAACTATGATTATTGATTTGCATTGCAATTTGCATATGTCACGTATACTTGTAAATGTATGTAAATATGCAAACATACATAAACACACAAACATGCTGTTCGAAAGTCTGAGAGCGTGAAGTTTAACCCTTGAGTGCTGTATTTTTCCCACAAAATTTCAGTGCACATCTTACCAATTTTTATGTACTTTTCTGTAATTTTTCTGATAATTTTGGACAAAATGATCACAACATTTCATTGGCCACAGTTTTTTATCAAAATTTTGGCAAAAATCTGACAAAAATTGACTTACCGGTAGGTATATTTTATAAGAGTGACAAAAATTTTCTTTGGCGCTCAAAGGGTTAATGACAAATACAACACTTTACAATCCAAATATTACAAAATCCTACTCTTGATCAACATTACTTGAGGAATACTGAAATACGGCAAAAGAAAAGCTGTCAAAAAAACCCCTGTAACTGTGAGTATAAAGTGAAGAAAAAATGGCGATCATGTAATTTTAGGTTTTTGCAAGAAATATGTACAGAGCATGCAGCTGTTTTCAAACACAGCAGACATTGGTGTGCAGATTGAAAGTGAGAGTAAAGTCTCATTGACACTAAGTTATATCAAGCATGATCAATCACATTTGGGTTCATGTTTGATTTGAATATGCAGAAACTGGAAAATACCACCATCAATGGCGACCCTTGTCCCTTGACAGTATCATGCTAGCCTGGTAGGAATTAATGCAATGCCAGCTGGGCTCTACAAATATAAAGTGCAATGTTTCAAAAAAGGCCATTTGAAGACTGTATTTGACTAAGTTTAACTCCCCGTCCCTCATTTTCCATCATAATTGGCATTGTGGAAATTTCTGTCAGTCAAAAAAAAAGTAATTCATAGTACCTGGATAGATGTTCAGGTGTGTGAAAAATCATCGGCACTGAATGTGAAATTATGTATTGCTTGAGCATTGCAAACAGGATGGGATTTCAAATTAAAAATATCAGATAGGTAGTTCAGGCAACCAATTAGTCAATTAGCGTTCTATGGGTTTATAATACCTTTTGAGTAGAGCTCTGCTTTGAATAGGTAGCCAGCCAGTTCTCTCGGTGAATAGTGCTTTGTTACTTTTATCATGATGTACAGTCCTAGCTCATTTTTTCCTAAATTTTTCCCGTATCTCATATTTTTTTCAGAACAACAGCAAATTAGAATTTGTTAACCTGAGTAGGAACGCATTCAGCGAGCCAGCTGGTCTGATACTGGGGCCGGCTATATCAGAAAACATTACCATCCGACACCTGGATCTCAGCTGGAATTACATTCGGCGGAAAGGAGCCGTGGCATTAGCTAAGGGCATTGGAGTAAGTTGCTGATCTTTCAGCTGTGGAACGTTTTTCTTTCATCAAAAAAACAAAATGCATAAAGAATAAACCCCTTTCCTTGCAAATCTATGACTACACATATTATCCTCTGTTCATGATCCTAAAATGATAGTTCCTGAAAATAGTCCCATCCCTTTCCTTCCTCCTAACATCATCCGTCAAATTTTTAAAAAAGTTCTTTTCTCAAATGCTTCTAATCAATAACCTCTCCACTTCTGTGAACAGACTCTCTGTGCAACAAGTTTCCCTCAACCGTGTTGCTTTTCACAGGAAACCACTATTCCTCTAAAACCTGTCTTCCACTTCCAACCCGATAACTTGCTCTTTTTCCAAATACTTGAATCTTGCTTCTGAGATACTGAGAAAAAAAGGTCCACAGCGGGTTCAGCATTTCACTCCCTTATCTTTTACTAATGACACTACAGGATGAAGGTTTTTTACAATAAAACTAAAACAACCCAACCAACCAACAACACCCAATTTCCTAACTATATAGTTTGAAGATGTCCCGTTTATCACATTAATTATTTCCACATGTGTACTGCAGCTGTAAATTATATACATTTATTTTATTGTCTTTATAATGTTTTATTTTTATTCTATGGTCACTCACAATTTGAAACTTTAAATCTAAATTCTAAATCAATCATGGAATAAAGGAGTAGTCTTTCATAACTCATCATAGACTAGTTCTAAAGACCTTTCTACGTAGATTAAAAGTAAACCCCCCCAAAAAATGTTGAAAAGGCAGAAAGTATAAAAATATACCCAGCTTTTAATATGGCTGAAAGTCTCAATAAATAGTGGAAGGGTTTAAGCTTGAATGACAAGATGTTAAATACGGTTGGTTTGGTGGACAGTGTTTCAGTAATTTACCCAAACATTGTAAGATTACCAATGAACCCTTCGAGTGCTAAAGCCAATTTTTGTTGCCTGTATAAAATATACCTGGTCAATTTTTTTTTCAGATTTTGCAAATATTTTGATTAACAAACTGTAGCCAATGAAATGTGACGTCCATTTGGTCCAAAATTATGAAAAAAATTCAGAAAAATTCATGAAAATTGACATAATGTTGCATTAAAATATTGGTTGGAAAAATGATAGCATTAAAAGGGTTAAACCAACGATATCAGAAAATTCACAGATAATCTGCAAAAACCATGCATACGGTATCATGGATTTTTGATGACAAAGTACAATTTTTTGACTCGCAATGGAAAGATATGCCTTGACCAGAATTTACCTTGATTTGCTAGGAACACCAATCATTTATTTAGGTATCGTATTTATTTTCTGTTTTTGTCCCATTGCGAGATAAAATCAACCAGAAATGTCAGAAATCTAGGTAAATTGCTGTAGGATTTTAATCAGGACAGCAACATAATGGAAAAATTTCATATCTATCTTTGAACATTATATCTGGAGTGAAGATGTGTATGTGTTTCATGGAGAAATCATATAAGATTACTGTTCTCGAGATTAATATTTTATTGTTTGGAAAACTATCCAAAAATATGATTTTAAGAGAGTATCAAGTTATGAATTCAAATTTTGTCAGAAAAAAATTTGAAGCAATAGAGATGCAATTTGATTCTATTCTATGCTTTTCTACGCAGAACTTTGGTTTATTCAATAGCGCAGGTATGTGAGAACATCGTAGCCTGTATGGCGTTGTTTGTATCATGTCAGTGTTTTACTAATCATGTTTTCTCCTCCCCCAATGCTTCTCAGAGTAACATTGGTTTGAGGAAGGTCGATCTCTCCTGGAATGGTTTAGGTAATGAAGGAGCTATGGCAATGGGTGAGGCCCTCAAAGCAAACAGCTCCTTGGAAGAGCTGGATCTCACGTAAGCCGATTACTAACTACCAGTTCTTAATACTGAGCGAAAATGATTACACTGAACAACATCCTGTTGGAAATTCCTCTCTCACGATCAAGAGTTTAAGGCAGATTGTGCAATATTTTGTGAATGAACTGCATTTCACCCCCCAGGATGTCTGTATTGTAAAGTTGAACTGATCTACATTTGCCACTAAGGGAGAGATTTCAACCTGACTTGGTTGTTTTACCCTTTCACCGCAATGGTTCGGCCCAAGACCCATCTGTTCAAGCACCACAGTACAGACAATGCGTGGGTACCTGACTTGTGGTTGTATGTCACTCGTCGTGCACTCATCGAAGCATTTTTGTAATGATGTGACCTTGGCATGATATTGTAGCTATTGGTAGATAACGGTACTCCTAAAAACTGAAAGTTTTAAACTTTCACTCAAATATTCCCAGAGGAAACATTACAGCTATTTTGACTTTTAAATTTAGCATGTCACATGGGCTTTGAGGCTGTACTGCAAAATTATCCATACAGTGACAATTTTTTTTTCAGATTTTTGCCAAAATTTTGATCAAAAACTGTAGCCATTGTAAAATTATGTCCATTTGGTCTAAAATTATCAAAAATTAAAAATTACGTTTTTCCCCATAGAGTTAAAGTAGGGATGGCGACATTTTGAATTTCAAATACTTGTAGATTGTTTCTGTAGTACCGAAATTTGCATGGTGACCCCTGATAAGTTATTAGTGATCTGGCAAGAGAAGGGTTGAAAGTTTAGTTGAGGAAAGTTACAGCAAAAGTTTAAATCTTTCACTTTCGATGTGCCTACTACCTTAAATATTTTTTGCAAAATTTCAGGAATAACCGTATCTCTCCAGAAGGAGCTGTCCTTTTAGCAAAGGGCTTGTACGTCAATGAAACCTTAAAAGTACTCAAGGTGAGTTGAGTAATGTTTCAATTACTGTCATAAAAGTATTACCATTTAAGGATTAAACCTCCCGACTTATTACAAAAAAGGTTCCATTTGATATGCACATTGAGCATCCGCATTTAATCAAACAATATTTACATACCCTTGATTTCATTATATGCTCTTTTCACAAGCGCACATGATATACCTTGTTGTGGGCATTTTTTTGTGTTGATGGTAGCAATGACCTCGTACAACTTCCTACAATGAGAAAGGAATATTGTGTTTGCCAATTCGGACATGTATTGCACAGTAAGAGTGAAGTCTCCCTTTCCGTCATGGCAAATGATTTTTTAGTGCACTCACTTGGGTTGAACTGCCCTCATGCTGAGCTGACCATAAAGACTATCTGTACAGATTTCTTATCCATTCTGGTTTGAAGATTAACTTCACTGGCGGCAAAGTCTGATTTATATTGTTCTGTTTGTTCAATTAGGTTTCTTGTTCTACTTTAACAATTATGTCGAAATGCTTACTTCTCAACTTATTAATACAGTTTGTATGTACATAATGTCTAATGTTATTGTCTGCAACTGAAATTTATTCTACACTAGAATTTGTTTGTCAACAATAACATCGCCAGGGTATATATTGTCTATATTTTGTCGTGCTTGCAAGCTATACAGTGTGTTTCAACAGACTGTAGGGAAAAGAATGTGACAATGTTTTTGTTTAATGGAACAAATTAAAGCAATGACCACTACTGGCCGTTTAAACTGTGTATCCCGCCAGTCCTGCAGAAGCATTATGAATCTATGAAACAGCAAACACTTCAGTGTATTAGGACGAATGAATATTATGTTTTCAAAAATGTGATTGTTTCTGCTGTTGTACCATAATTCTTTGTTTCTTACTGATTAAATTTTCAATCTAATCAAAACTGAACATTACGATCTTGAAGAGACAGAGAAGTGAAATAGCTCCAAACTACTTCATATTCTGGAAGTACTTACATTCACGTAGAACTATGTATATACATCGCATGGAATGTCTACGCCACATTTAAATATTTTTCATGTAAAGACAGGATTTATTTTTGCTTCAAACGTGTCTGTCATGCAGTACAGAAAATGGTTATTATAGTCATCGAAAGGAGAATAATATGCTTTAAAGAAACGAAACATTTGTTTTGAGAATGTTCCGGCTTGCAAAGTTGCCAATAAGCTGCTTTATCACAGCCATGTGTATTGATTGCCTTGCATTCTGTCTGTCTGATAGATAAAACATTTCAGTCTCCATGGTTTACTGAAAAGCTGCACGCTTGTCCAGTCGAAAGTAATCAGTATGTGTGTCCAATTTCATTAAGATGTGTCGCACTTATCCATGCTTCCTGTTTATCCATACCTCACACATTTTTTTTTGGTTGACAGGTTGGCAAAAACCCCATGCAGACTGCAGGTTGTTATGCAATTATAAAAGCTGTCAAGGAGAACGCAAACACAGCCATAGAAGATTTAGATTTCTCAGTAAGTTCACGCCTTTTGCTAAGAATTCCTCTTGTATATTTCCCTCCCATTGAAATGTCCTTGAAAACTAATATTTTCTTCTCAAAATTCCTAGAAGGTAATATTTTGCCATCAAAATTACCCTCATACAAATCACATGTTTCTAAAACTCCTTTGAAGCCTACTGATTAAGTGACATTTGCACAGTCTTGTATTTGTGAAAATCCAGAAATGTAATTTTGCTTCATAGAATTAACACAGGAACAACGGCCATTCTGAATTACAAATGTCAGTATTGGTACCATAATTTGTTAATTTTTTCCTCTTTTAGCAAAATTTGTTTGATGATTTTTACATTTCAAGAAACTGGTGTAAAGTTTTTGTTAAGAAAGTTGGAGCAATAATACATTGATATGAAGCTTAATCATTATATTTTTAATATAACATTTTTGCTGAAATACTCAACTCTAAGCATTAAAGATGTACAGTCACCTGTAATCTAAATATGCCCATATATAGTCAAAGGGGCATTCCTTCGTATTCAAAGTGCCCATGTGAGGGCACTGTTTTTAACTAGCGGCCACTCACTTAAAATCTGTGATTGGTCAGATTTTCTATTTCCATGGTAAGTGTGGCAAAATTGGAACAGGTGACAGTATACCTTTAACCCTTAGTATATTCTATATCTCATTTTTGAAAGAAAGCACCTTTACATTTTTGAAAACCAGCTTTTACAAGAAGATAACGATATACACATTTCACTTCCTTCACAACCAGGACATTCAAGTGAACAAAGATTTCGAAGACCTCTTCAAGGAATTGAAAGAAACGCGGCCAGAGCTGAAGGTCAAACACGGAGGCTCGGAAGAAGAAAAGAAAAAGAAGCCCAAAGTCAACCCCATGCAGAAGTTACAGAAGTACATCCAGAAGAACAATCTCCGACTGGTCGACTTCTTCAACAAATTTGACAAAGATGGAAGTATGAGCGTCTCGTACGATGAATTCAGGGAGGGGCTTGAGGTATGAGTGGATCTTTTCCTTTCAATGATTTTGTTGTTCAAACAGAGAGGCAGTTTTATTTGCCCTTATCCATAAAACAAATCTCACAAAAGCTGGAAAGGGCCCCCTAGCCTAGTCTGAAGTCATTCTTATAAAATTTGACATGCACAAGTCTTTGTGAACACAAACCTTCCAAATTATACCGTTTGATTAATCATTGAAATATGAAATGAATCAAGCGATAATTTATCATGAATGACAAACATTTTTCTTATCACAATTTGATGATAAAGTGGTATTTCTTAATCATTTATTAGTGGTGTTTACTGTTTGCACAGTGAATGACCTGTAATCATGCAATTAATTGAAAGAATCAATTTGAATTGAAAAGAGTAAAATGACAGAATTGCAGAGAGCCAAAGAAATTACCAGCTGACCACAAGATGTATTGAACAACATGGCATGTTGAAAAAATGGTACTGATTACTTGATATTCAGTACACATGTTAAGTGTGCAAATATATGGCAAAAAATTGTAAAAAAGTACACAAAATATATCCAAATTCTGGCCCTTAAGCAGATATTTTGTATTATGTAAAGTAGATAAATTTCAACTTTAACCCACAAAATAAAAAAACTTTGAAAGTGCACGAAATCTGCTCAACTGAAGTACAGTCAGTACATAAGTTTGATGGTTCAGGCATAATACCCAGTATTTCAGTACTTGGAAGTCCCCTTGGATAGTTTAGTGTTTGTTTGTTTGGCAAAACTTCCCTCTATACATTAATCATATTCAGAAACCCTGGACAGCAAAAACCTGAAACCATGGCAAACAATAAATGAAAGAAAGAACTCAGAGAGTGTAGCGGTAACCGTGATGTCTTTACTGGAAATGCAAACTTGTAAATCTTGTGTCCTATAATTCTAGATATGCACTTCTCATTAGCATTGCAAAGATTAGTGCTACGCAAGCCTTGGGTGTTTTGCCTTGAACTCATAATGGAACAGTATACCGTGACTGATTCTATCATAATCATTTATTTTTCATGTTAAATTCTAAAAGTAATTTAGCCGGAGGGAAAATTTGTCTGTGATACTACTGTGTGATGTAAAGCAGATCTTATTGTGATTTGTAAAGTGAAGTTACATCATGTTAATAATTAAAAAATGCCAAGATTAGTTTAGCAAGGGATTGTTGAACCCAGGCAAAATATCATTTGGAGGTCAAATTTAGATTTCAGACTTGGTGCTGTGATGTGCCGCAAGCGTCAGTGAGAAACTTTCATACCATTTTGGTAAATATGCGCTCAGGTCTCAAATGCTTCATTGTATTTCTGGGGTAACGTAGTGAATGATATTTTAAAAAAAATCCAAAACCATGGCTTGGGATATCAACGTGAATATCAAAGCCCCTGGTCAGTGGACTCATAAAGCAAAGTAAAAATGTTGGGTTTGTTTCTGCAATGCCCTACCTGTGTTTTAAGTCTCGTATTTTACAATTCATCCTCCATCATATTATCATTTATTTTCTATTTCTGTCTCATCATTACCAGTTTATGATATGTAACCACGATCACTCACTATCGCCAGCTCTGAGTTCCCGGAACCTGTAACCACAGACGCGTGGTGGAAACAGGTCACCAAGTTTAAAAAAACATGTGAACTCAGAACTGGCATATTGAATGCTGAGAAATACAACTTCCATGGTACCATTTCAGGAAACTGGTATAGACATGTCACCGGATGAGATAGAAATGTTGATTGCTGAACTAGATAGGGATGGAGACGGAGACATTAACTACAGGTACTGACAAAATATTCATCCTATCTTATATGAAAAAATACATCACATAAACTGTTGATCAGGGCTGTATAAGGTTCCTTTCGCAATGCATGAATCTTCAAATAACAGTATTTATGTTTCTCTTTTGTAGCAGTTATCAGTTTTCGTTTTCAGGGTAAAAAGTGTGAAGATTGGAGGATATTGTTTTTCATATTCTGTCAAGGAGGAGGGTATCAGAAAAAAAACTAACTCTTCACATCCACTAAAAAATTATCCATCAATTAAATGACTAATTATTAATTTATTGACATGTGCAAAGTGGAAGTTTACTAGCAATACTGCACTTTGGATGAGAACAACCATAATATGCCATGTTTAACAATTTTTATTTTTCCCTTATTTTGTATTTCTTTTATGTTGTATAACATGCAAGCAGTGCACCAACACACTACTCACCCTGTGATATACTTATCGTTCACAGCATACCAGGAAATCCAGCCCAGAAATCACGTTTTGTTTTTGTTTTCTTGTTGTGTGCACTGCCATTGCCATGGCTACATGTGACTGAAAAAGAGGTGCAAATTATCATCATTTTGTCAACATTGCTGTTATGATAAAAGTGGGCCAAGTTTGAACGCTATTTACAATAATCGTTATGTCCAGTTTTATGTCATTGTGTGAAGATGAAGGTTGATTCACACGTCACAAAAAACTCTTAATCGAAAAACAGTTTTTGGTAA
This sequence comes from Ptychodera flava, assembly GCF_041260155.1. NCBI lineage: Eukaryota > Metazoa > Hemichordata > Enteropneusta > Ptychoderidae > Ptychodera > Ptychodera flava. The sequence continues at coordinate 30,406,098 of NC_091939.1, forward strand.
ATTACTCTTGCAAAATTACCACGAAAAAATGGCTTGCAAGAAAAAAATGTAGAAAAAAATCAAGCAGAATGAACTAATTCTGTTTGTTAATCCTGATCATGATTTGCATCTCTCCTTAGCCATCATTTGCATAACAATAACATCACACTTTTACCCAATCAGGTTTCAGCATATACACATTTGCATAATACTAATTTGATATGCAAACAGTCTGACAGGAGTATAACCATATTTGGCATGAATGATTGATACAGTGTGGTACAAGTGAGTGAGAGACTGAGTAAACTGACAAGCACACATAGACATTTTAAGACCAAACACCATCAAGGAATTTGGTACTTGAGCTTCAAAAGGTGTAATAATTTTTAATCACTATCTTGCCTTTACCATTGCTTTTTTTACTTTCAACAGTAATAAAGAGCTGAGCATAAGTTTCTAAATTTATATGCTTCACAGCAGTTTTTCCACATGGCCTTACTCATTACATCATCGTCTGCAGCTTAGTGTCCCATCGTATCCCAGCAACAAAATTTTAAGTCAGTTTTTTTTTTTGTTGAACTCTGGGTAAAATTCTTAAGCAAGTAGTGAAGTTCAAAGTGATTCTTAAAAAACTGAGTCTGTCAAACTCTTATGGAGTGACATGTTTCTTCAGGAATTCTTAGGAATAATTACCGATCCTAAAAAAGTATATTTATTTTGCAAAAAGTAAAATTCAATGATTGGTACATGTGATGGGAACTGTGTATATTTCTTCAGTTTGCATAATCTCACAACTGTAGGTCTTTTAATGGTTACCATTCCCTCGTTAAAATGTGCATGATAACGCTTTGCATGTAATTGAAACACAGCGTTCGTTAAAACCATTGATCCTCTGCATGGAGTAGGAAGACTTTTAATTAATTAGATTTATGAATAGCATGCCCTTTTCTTGCATGAGATTAAAATTTTAAAATAGAATAATTCTTAACCCATAGTGAGCCTTAACATTTTATGTCCAATGATTATGTCGCATCCTATGTATTGCATGAATACTAAAACCTTGATAACTTAAAACTTATTAGTTTCTTGCTATTCTCGCATGAGGAATAATTGGATAAAAAAATGCATGCCAGCCACCGTGCTGTTTACTATCCCAGGCCTGTCAAGTTGGTATGGTACGTAACCATAAACATGAATTCTGTAACAAAGTACATGTATTTCTAATCCTGCACTAACAAAGTTTCCCCTGTTACATGTTTTGTCCCGTTTCGTATTATGTTTTTGTTTTGTTAACACTATAACACAATCAGATAAATTTTATGATAACACTTTCCAAATATCCCAAAACTTCAACAGGATATTCCTAAGAACTCTAATCAAAGTTGAATCTCAATAAAATAATTTGATACAACAAACAGTGAACAATATTAGATCTTAACATTTTTTTGAAAGTGTTTTTTTTATGTCTTCCCTGCTGTTAATACCAGCATTGTTTCTATGAACATTTCGTACACCTGACCAAACAAACAATTTCAAAGCTTCTTCCCCTACAAGATATGGTTCAGCCTTGCTGTTTTCAGTGTTGTGGTTGGACTCATGTAATAGTCTGAAGGGGTGACAATGTTGAAGAACAATTTTACCGGATTCAGTGTTTGATGCCCACAAAGGTTTAAGATTCAAATTTAATTTTGGCACAAAGAAAACCTTACCATTCACCCTCTGGACTATCGGAATATGAAGGTGAGAACTATCAGGCGTGTATTAATTCACACTGGTAGCTTGGCCTGGGCAACCTGAAGATGAGTTTGTCCAATAACATGTTTTTGTGTGTCACTGTGACCAATGAAACCTTGAAAGTGAAAGTCGGAGGCCAAACATGCATCATCTCATTCCATTACAACCACTCTCTGTCAATTAATTTGATGGATTTATCTTATTAGAAGTCACAGATCTGATGAAAATTTTGTCTAAAATTACTCACGTAACATCAGTTGTGGCATTCAATCACGAACTTATACATTAGTGCTGTGTATTGTGTATGAATGCTCAAAAAAACCCGAAGAAATCCAGTCCAATTTCAGTTTTCTAGGGCGTTTGATTTTACACCAGCTGATCTGCTGTGTAGCACTCTTGGAAAATATGAAGCCATGCATTGAACAATAGAGTGAACAGTCCAACCTCCTCACCCCTATGTTTCCACAATGTAGAAGTCCACCACTGTATTGGAAATCACAGGGTTGAACCAAATTGTGATGATGAAAGGGTTTTGCCCACACACACATGCACATGTGATTTACAGGACAAACAACATCACCAAAATATACTTTTACGGGGTCTATGTATGTGTCTGTATGTGTGCTCAGTATATGTCTGTGTTTTCATACATATCTATAAGCTATCCTCTTTTCTCCAAATCTTAGTCACCAGACCCGAGTACTAATTCCCCGTTTCTTTGTTTTTTTTGTCATATAATGTCTTCCTTTCCCTGTAAATAATGTGCACGACGCTACAACAGGCTTATCACACTGCGGTTGGTATGTATGGCCACCACGTACGATAGATTAAAAAATCTGCCACGCCTCAATATAGCAGTTTTATTAGAAATATTTCCATCCGATTCATAACCTTATCCTGCTTATACTATAGATATATCCAAGTGCTAATCATCTGTAAATTCATAGACCTAGAGTGGTACATCTCTCATATCAAAAATACTCTATTATTTATTTTTCATGTATTTTGCGCTTAGCTGTGTAACACATATAGCTGTCCACCAGACATTAGTCAAATAGCACCTACCGCTTAGACAAGTAAACAGTAACTGTGTGATATGCATGATATGGAAAAAAAGATACCTTGACTTAATTAAAGATTGGAGTGAAAATTGAGAAGGCATTGCTTTGCAATCAGGAGATGGACAAAACATCAAAACAAAACATGAGATATACTCCCACACAGTGGATAAATATGTACCATAGCCACCAGGGCTGCAGATGGCTGAATTGTTAAAGAGATTGCTTACTCTACAAACTTTGTTTTGCTCAGCATTGTAAGTAGACATAGTTTGATTTGGCACTGATCAGTGGTGACAAACACTGACTTGTTTTTTCTTGCATTGAACACTATTAAATCTTGTCACCAAGTTTATCAAATCTGGCCTTTCAGTGACCATTACTGAACGATATCAAAACTTGAAAGGAACAATAGCCATAACCATTGATGATTTTGATCACTTTTTTGTTTTTAATGCCAAGTACGGTGTTTGAGATCCATAGTGTTCAGATTCTCAGCTTTGCCTGTACATGTGAAGACTGCATTGTTCTTATTGACGAGTGAATTTTAGTTGGACTAAATTCCCAGTGTAAACAATAACAGTGTTTTGTTGCCCAAGGTAAACAGCACATCAGAATGGTTGTCTGTTGTGATCAGCATATTCCCAACAAAACAAATCCTTAGGTCATCAAAAAATACATGCCAAGATGTACATTAATTAAAACAATTCTCACTTCCAAGTATTTAAGTCAAGGTCACGGTAATCATATACAGTGCAAAGTGTGAACAATAGTATTGCGTAGTCATTGGTCGGTATATTGTAATGCATGCTGCGTGCTTGAAAATTTCTAACTTGCACAAGCCAATGTGTGTATCACTAATCATAGCAATTAAAGCCCAAAAGGGCCTGTAGAGAAAACCCCTCTTTTTATCACTCTCCATCTGGTAAGTACAAGGTTTCACAACAGGTTTATAAGGACAGAGATCTGTGTGTGCTGCGTTGGGCAGGGTGGGCAATGAGGGTTGGTTTTTCCATGGAGCTCGAAGTTTAAGTGTTGATCTGTACAAAATCCTGTGTATCATTTTCTGGCATTCCAGAAAAATGTACGATCATTATTACCACAGTTCTCTTTGTTAGAGCCTCTTGAGATGTTTAAAGAAGACAGGATATACTGGTACCTAACATTTTCAAAATTAACTCAGCTCAACAAACTTGTTAATCCTTTGAGCGCTGTAATTTTCTCCCGCCAAAATTTTAGTGCAAAATTTTATCAATTTGTCATGAATTTTTCTGTAATTTATTGATAATTTTGGACCAAAGGGACATCACATTTCATTAGCTACAGTTTTTTCTCAAAATTTTGGCAAAAATCTGAGAAAAATTGACTGGGGTTTATTTTATAAAGGGACAAAAATAGACTTTTGCGCTCAAAGGGTTAAAATAATGAAGAGAACTGCAAATAGTATATTAAACCCTGCATTAAAGTTTGTTTGACTTAAAATGTCAGTAATCTGATCAAATAAAAAAGTGCCATTCAAGGTTCTTTTGGACAGATGCAATTTCAATGACGTCATTGGCACTATAATCTCCACTATGACTACTCTGTTATGTTAATGGCTCCGTTTTATGATGTTGTTGTCAGTAACAGCATGATCTGTCAGCCAACAATTGTTCACATTCCAAGCAGTGATGATGCTTAGGATAAAGGCATTCATCTCTTCAACAGCTTGCCAGAAAATGAGACTGATTTATCACATTCTTGTGAAGAAGCAGAGAAGCGTAACAATCGAGAAATAAACACCCGTGATAATTGAGCTGCTGTCTAAAATCAAAGAATAATGACAATAATGATTTTGGGGTATGGAAAAAAAACCGGACCGAATTCAAACATGAACGCATATCAATGTGACTTGAGTTGAAATATTGATTTGCTATCGTTCTATATGCGTGGCATTGGTGTTAGCAATATCTAGAGTGTCACCACTGCTTGGAGTGTGCCCATGTACAAGGCAGCCACAATGACAATCCCTTACAGTTATCACACCTGGCAATTGAGAGAGACTGAAACAAACTTCGAGATCCTACGATGCTTTTGTCATTTACTTGGTGATGGGCACAAAAAATGGAAACAGCCACAAAGCATTAATTTGTGTGGTAATTGACCTTTTGAATTGCATGAAATAAGTCATTGTGACGAGTGGGCTAACTGTGCAGTTTATTTGACCAAGTACTATATCATTTTCACTTTTTTAAAATTTTATGTATGCCTGCATCACAGCTTGAATTGACTGTAATAAGATAAGGCTACAAAGAAAATGGTCAATGTGTATATTGAAAGGGTACTGTTCATAAAAGTGCAGCTAACATGGATGAATCTAAGCCAAGAAGTGTACATAAGGTGTCTATAGGTGTGCACTGTGTCACATGACCATCAGGAGTTTTTTCATTGGTACACAACTTGCAACACTGTATCATTCTCTTTGTCCAATCATGATGAAGATGATATGGCAGGATCAAATCTCAGTGTTGATTTTTGAACACAATATTAGAAGAGACATTTGTTAATATTCAATTCCTGCGTGAAGTTTTTCCTAAACAGAATGTGTGCCTTTGAAAGATTTGCCAAAAAAATCTGTGTCAGTAAAAAGATAAAAGCTTATTTCTCTCAACATGGTTACTAAGGTAAAGTATGTTGTCATGTGGTGTAAAACTGTACCAAAATGTGAATTTTGCTGCTGTAATATGTTTTCCAACCATGCAGATTGTGTTTTTAACATAATTATACTTGTTATATCCAATGGTATACATTGTATAGCAAAAACCGTGTCATTGAAATTCTCACCAAATAATCACTTTCAAGTTATGCCCATGAATTACTATGCAGGGACAACTGAAATTTGCATATGTTAAAAAGGGACGAGGTAGAGGCTCGCAAATTCATGCAACCATTGCTTCATCACAATCACATCACATCACATCACTGTGAAACAACAGCTGAATGGCACGCCACACACCGTACACCATGATTTTCATTAATTTGCATGTTATTTTGTGTGTAACTTGCATATTTGATAACCAGCATTTTCTTCCCCAGGACGTAAAATAAATCATGCATAATTATCAGAGCCATTACAGCGCCACCTTGTGTAAGTTGCATGGCTGGAATAAACTGTCACGTGTTAAAGACAAGATGCCTCTGCCATATCCTTTGCCATTGTGTCAAAAATGTTCGGTCACTTTCCAAATCAATTTGATAGAATCAGCACTCAAAAGCTACCAAATTTACCAGATTTTGTGACAAAAGAGCAAAACATGAGAACTTGTTTGAAAGCTTGTGCAAGGTAAAAGTTTTCTTGTCGGTGAGGTTGCAAGTTTTGTCATATCATGCCATATGTACATGTGATGCACATTTTTTTACTATCATTTCCCCAACTGCAAGTATGCTTTGATTATATAGTTATTATTTAGCTGACAGAAAATCACAACATCAGTGTCCAGTAAAGAGCATTTGACCTTGATGATAACCCATGCAGTCTGTGAATGACCCTGCAAACACACTTAACATATTTGACAGAAAGAAAATCACACAAATCTAACAAAATGGCAAAGAATGGTAGAGGTGTCTAGTGGTTTCATTTGCATGCTAAGTATTTCAAATACCACCTCCCCTCCAATAGTGTACCACACCTAGTAACCATTGCATGTCGCAATTTTCTCCTCTTCTTTTCCATATTCTATCCACTGTTTTTTGCATGCGTGCCCACTGTAGTGAGCTTTATATGTGCTACTCAAAGAAGGTAAGGCTTCAGCGGCATCAGAAATTTTGAAAAATGAATATAATGCACATCAGCTAATATGCTACCACTAATCTTGCTTCATCTTAGTAGGTAACCCTTATAGAGAATGTTAGATGCTAGTCACTGCCAAACTCTTTGCTACATTGCTATATTGCTGTTGATTAAACTTAACACCTAATTTAACTGAGTTCTGTCCCTACTATGGAAATTACCTTTACCCTGAGATCATAAGTTTCAATTTTCTTTTGAGATTCAACAGACAGCCTCTCAAGACTCCTTAACCTCTTCAATATTCATTATCATTTGACAAGAGTTCGTCACCTGTGTGTTTTCATCAACATCATCTTGGACACGTACACTTGTGTGGAGTTTTTATTCATTGAGTTTTTCATGTCATTCATCACGGTGTGAAGTTCTAACAGTTTGTACTGTGTTCTGTTTTAACACATATTTTCACAGTGTGCTGTGTCTAACAAATCGACCACTGCATGCGGGTCATGTCACCTTCACATCATGTGTGTTGTTTGTTTTTTTTTCTCCTTTTCTCTCCCTCTCCTACTGTTGTTGTTGTTGTTGTTTTGGTGTGTTGTCACCACTACCACCACTGCCACTGCCTCATCATTGCATGCTGATTGATCTGACCTGATCTGATCTTCTTTCACCTCATCAATGCAACTTTCAGTGAGTTATACCTTGGCTATGTTAAGAAGGTGGGTGAAACATCAGTATAACTAAAGTCCCAAATAACCATCTTACTAGGGGGTCTGCCTTAATATAACTTATCTAGGGAGCTCGTGACTCCCTAGCTTCATGTTAATGACAACTCTAACCCAAGGAGATATTGACATTAATGAAATACCAAGATGGTTGTTAATGGTTGTTAACAATTTCGTCAATACAGTTACTCCATTTCTAAATCAGTTGACTGAATGGTCAGTTACCTGGATGTTCAGTTTTAGCAATTACCAGCAACCTAGGTGGTTCAATTTTAGTTATTACCAGTAACCAAGGTGGTTCATTAAAGGTATAATGGGCACCTTGGGAGGTCTCAGAATTAATGTATTCATGTAGAGTATCTTCAATTTGTCAAAGTTCAAAACAGAAACGGTATTCTCTCTAGGTTTAATTGTTAATTTATGCCTTACTCTTTCTAAATGTTTGCTCTCTACACACTTTTTGGTAATATCATAAAATAGCACCTCTAGGGATTGAGAATATTCCCTTTGTGGATATAAGTATCTGTAATATTGTGTGACCTCTGAAATCTTTGATTCATGTTTTCTTCAAACTGTTATAATCCTGTTGTGTAACATCAACAGCATCTCACATCATTTGAAAATACACACATTTGGGTAAATTAACGTGCAACCCGAAATCCAATGGATCAAATGTTTGACCATTTAGTGCTTTCCAACCATTTATTCTAAACACATCCTCATCATTGAAATGAGAAATCTTGCCTCTAAATATTTGTCAAATAAGAGAAATCCGAGTAACTTCAAGCTGCCATTGTATTTCAGGTTGCAAAGCTGTTTAATTATGTGTTTAGAAAAGTATATCTTTCGCAAGGGATCAACTCTCCTAAAATGTATCTTTCACTAACCCTGCACAATATGAATCTTTTCTCTCCACTTTTCAAGGCTCAATACAAGTCTGATCAGGCATGTCCGCTATCTTTACCATATCGATATAACATTTTCTTCCAAATGAATATACGTACATCAATATTTTTTGTAATGAATGACAATTGCATACCAGTTTTGACAACTGTAGTGTGCAAGTAAAAATAGAATGTGTGAAAATGTGTAAAAACCATAGACCAAGCTTTTCTTATGGTTTCACATAGGACTGCTATATTTCTGTGTAGGAGTATTTAATCAATATTAAATTTAAGTTCATAATCAACTTGCAAGCATAATTGTAAACCAGCGTAATGCTACAGCAAGGCTAATGGGTTGTAGCTACTTGCTTGCTTTATTTACAAATATAGAATTTATCATGATAATATATGTTTTCTTTTTTTTGAGCAGTGATTTCAAATTAAAAGCCCATTGTAATTATTGGCCCGCAGCAACTTTCTGCTCTGATCCTTGAAAGATTCTGTACCTGTTGGTGCATGAAACAATTATGCAATCTGAAATCAGTTTCTCAATGCCAGCCTATATGTGCATCACAAAGCATTATAAATTATAAGTGTTTGTCTCGCATCAATTTGACAGTTTAAACTGCATGTTCCTATTTAAATACTGAACGTGACTGCTTGCAGTAAGTACCTGGAATTGCATTTGTAAAAGCAAATATTATTCTTTATTATGTAAAATTCATCAGCTTCCATAACTTCTTGGATTTAGAAATATAGAGATCAGATTTTAGTCAAACAGTTCTGAAATGTTATACCTTCAGGGTTCTCTCCAAATTGCTCTTCAGATAGTTAATAGTCAAAGTACATCTCACACAAAAACCACATCACAGCAGAAAAGTTCATATTTTAAAGTTTTGCAATGTGTTTACCGTGTTCTAAAATTCCTAAAATGTGTTAAAGATGAAGTGTGAAGTCTGGATGCTACAAAAAAAAAAAAAAAAAAAAAAAAAAAAAAAAGTCTGGATGCTCTATCTACTGATCTGTGTGTTGTTGCCTGACTCAGACATAAGCTTTGAAAATTTGCTGCATTGGCATAGTGTGAATACAAAATTTACAAAGTCTCATGTGACCAAATTTTACCCAGTATGATGCAAAACCCTAGCAGAGAGACAGCGATTGATCTGTATTAGTAAGTCACTGTTCTCAGGTTTGGTTTCATGCCAAGCTGAGCAACTGCATCTCTACCCTAAGAGAGAACACTTTAAACATGCAATGCTTTGTGCTTGACATTCTGTAAAGCTTCAGTGCAAATGTAGAAAGGGTGTACTTCAGTCAAATGTGTAAAAGTTTACATCGCGCATTTGCTGTTCAATGTAAGCTTGCACTTGGTGACGATGCTGTACATTGTCGTGTGGTGGGGAATTTTCTCGTCGCAGCTACATTCTTTCATGCCAATTGCCATATCCATGTTTTACCATTATTGGTCAAGATCATCTCATGTGGTATAATTGAACATTACAGTGAAACTTTGTCATGTTATTTAACTGTTTGTATGCGTGAGCGTACATGGAGTGCTGTATATTCAATAACACAATGTAATGTGTCTGTGTAGTAAAAAATCAGTGTCAACAATTTCAGTGTCAAATATAAATGAAACAGCTGAACTCATGTCGAGTTTCTGTAAGCTTAGTGTTCATCTTCAGTTTTGTCGCTATATATTGTGAATATTTTAGGAAAATAAATAATATTTGTTGTCAGTAGCTTTGCAGTGTGAAATATATTCCCTGATAGAGTTTATGAATGAGTCTATACTCAAACAAACTTTTAAAAAATATTTAAAAAAAGCTGAGTTTACTAGCCGATGAAACTAAGATTTTTCCGTTCAAACTTTTGAGGAGTCCAAGATTGTACTATCCGCTGTCTGAAGTTCTGACGGTAATCTTCAGAAACTATGTACATCTACCTTCTGTTGAGGAATTTGTAAGATACGTCTAACATTGCAAAGCTATGATATTCATCCGTTGATGCCTATCTCAATATCTGACTGGGCTTGACTTTTTCTGTCTCAATTCTCCGTCAACAGTGAACTCGTCATGACAACAACGGACTTCAACAAGAAAATGGAAGAAGGAAGCACGGTATTAATAATAGCTGTCTAGACGACCACGGACTTCTAAGCCTTCCAGTCTGGCATATCTTCCACTCTATGCCTACACTACAATATTTTCAAGAAGGAGAACTTCTGCAAGCACATAATATTTTAATTTATGTTATTGCTGACACAGAAAAAAAGATTTCTGTTTGCTGCTGGAAATTTCACTTTTCTTTTAAAAAGAAATTTTTAATGTTTAATGTGTTCCTATTTGTGTTAGAGCACCTATTACGCAAAATTTATAGATATATCAATTTTTTTCAGACATACGAAACCTGAATTTCCGTATATTTTTTGGTCAGTACAGTATGCCTAAAACCTAGTCATAGACAGAAGTGTGGAAAACACATTTCAAAAGGAGGGAATGTACATCTCAAGTAAAAAACTTGTACTTCAGTTGACAACATAGATTCACTATTATGGGAGTATTGAGAAAAAATTTAGATTTTGAGAGTTTTTCCTCATTCATGTTTTCAGAATGACTACAGAGAGAGGATCCTAAATTCTGAAAGATCAAAGTAGTGTACAGTAATTTGGTTAAACCAAATAATGGTTATATTGACATTGTTAGAGCTAGGTCACCCTTTCTCCTACCCATTTTGTACGTATACATCCCACTTTGCCACAGAAAACAATGGGTTGTTCTACAGTTGGGTGGGTAGATGTGAAATGGTGACGAAGACACCTTTTTCTTTGGTACGTAACCAAACCCTATAAAACTGGAGTGACATGAAATGAGGAAGAGTTAAGTGTTATTTAGTTATTGGGCGCGTAGCGTAGCCCTATTTTATTACGTCACATTGCATTGCATTCCCAACATTTAATATTGATGATGTTCTTTCATCCAAGTGTATGTAACATTTCCACTATCAGCATTTACAAGCTAATCCTAGCAAAATTATGAAGCATTTTATACCAGTCTACAAACTCCTAAAATGAACAGAAAACAGAATTCAAGACTGGAGATGTAGTCTTTAAGTCCCTAAATGCAAACACAGGACATTGTTACCTCAAGACAGGAGTTATGTTCATTTAGTGTTTGTATTTCAGATACCGTGAGAAGTTTAGACCCAAGTCGATAATTTTCCAATGATAAGACATCTGTTAAAAGTAATTCCACATGTGCCTTGAGATATGCCAGTGTTATTACACAACCTATAAATTGAAAGAAAAAGTAATAATTCTATTGATGTTCAAAATATCTGTTGAAAATATATACTTGTCATTTCACCAGTGTTTTACTATGCAATGGAATAATTTATCCAGGTTTGATAGACATTTTAGGACACATAGATTGCAGTTTTGGAAAAAAATGTTTTCTCACATCAATGTAGTGCCGTCACAGATATTGCAAAATGTACAATTATAGAAGGAACATTAGAAGCTGTGCACATCTGATGTTTCATGCATGTTGATGTAAGTGACACATTAAAAAAGATAACGAATGTTTGACCCCCAGCTCTGGTTCTCTACATTTTACACCATATTAATCAGATAAAGGCTGGACTGTCAGAGAATTTGAGTGACTATGTGCCAGGCACTAGGGGAGCTAAATATAGTAACTCCAAGGTCATTGAGCTGAGCGTGTGAATACTTGCTATGAAAACCAATGTGTTTTGCTGCAAGGAAATCTTATAAGAATTTGAGAAGTAAGCCTGTGTAACAAATGTCAGTCGCCACACCAGAATATATAATTGACCATGAATTAATTGCTGTGAAATGAGAAAGATCCAGAATGGAAATTTTGAAACTAGAATTGATGGAAGGAAATGTGTGTGATTTAATGTTGGTATTCTAGCTCTCTGAGTTGTCACAAAACTTGACCATAGAGGGCAGACATCAGAGTGGTGGCAGTCGATCATCTGCTCCGCAAAATGAAATGCTGTAAAAGAGACACTGATGTACACAGGGGATTTCATTATTTCGTTCAGCAGCTAGTGTAAACACCAAGGATGTTTTCGATAGTAAGCCCATTGTGACTAATGTTATCTTTGTGATGTATTTTCGGTATGATTGCTGTAGGAGTGATTGTCAATTTACCATGACAACAAGCCAAGATGTAACTTATATGTGTAATTTTTTATGTCTGTATATATTGTGAAATGAACTTTTTTGTCTTCCATGATCATGGAAGCAAGTCTGTACTGTACATATTGTGAATGCATTCCATCATTAAAGAGTGAAAAATGAAAATAAAACTCTTGGTTGTTTGTAATTATTTTAAAAATGGATATTCTTGCCCAAAATATGAAAATAGAATAAAAGTATGGTGTCCCAATTTGGGGACAAAATTGCTGACTTGTGGTATTATTTTTGTCAAATGATGCAATTTCATTATTGTAGCCGGTAGTCTCTTTGCCATAACAGTGTTAGATGTTAAGATAGGAGGGATTTTTGTAGTGTAAAGTGGATATGCAGCTCTGTCCTGTTAGAATGTACGATTAGAAATTTCGTTTTGGTTATCTTGAAATTTGTTGAAAGAGCTGTGGACGATACATAACCTGCAGCCCTACCTACATAGATACAACAGTAGCATTTGTTCTTGTGTCTATCACAATCCAACTGTGTGCTAATGAGCTCTGACAGACTGTAAACAAACCCAGCATGTGGCACAAATTGGACATCCTGAATGACAAACGATAGCCCCTGGAGTGAGACCTACGGTAGTCAATTTTGCGAAATCTTTGTCAATTCTGAGAAATAATATCACAACATATAATAGAGAAAACGTCCACGTAACCTCTTGTTTATATTTACATTTAATTCTTATGAATAGAAACTTCACAGTGTTCAGTAAGTGAGGTTACCCACAATTCTCCTTGATTTGTGCACACGGACATTGTTTGCTAAAGGCCAATTCAATTTTATTAATTTCCAAACAATTTGAAACTTAGAATTTCGAGATTATTTGTTAAAAATATTGTCCAAAATTATTGTTTAATATCCAATTTTAAATTGAAAAAGATACTGATGTTTGTAGGCGCTAAATATTGTACCTTTCAAGGTAAAGTTACTAGCAACTGAGATGGTCTTATCATACCTTCTGTCATATGCAAATTTCCTGTGGCATGAATATTAAAAAAAATTAATATCTGTTCTTATGCCATCACAGATGCAACTTATTCCTTTAGTTTCCTTGAAAATAGGCTGTCAAAAATGTCTGTTTACAGAATTACAAAATTGCTATCTCTTCCATGGGAAAGGAGTTGATCTCATCATTCAAAGTGGGAAATGATCCTCAAATCAATGCTGTCAGAAAGTTGAAATATGGACCAAGGTGTTTTGAGAAGAAATTTGCTGCAGTTCAATGAGTTATCTCAGTGTATACAGATCATGGGTAATTGTGGGTAACGTCACTTTCGGTGCACAGTGGGTTGTATTGTGGAAGGAGTTATCTCGACTGCTTGGGAGAGACAAAGTGAGAACCGTATGAATAGCGTTGATCGATTTCGGGTTTGCTACTAAATATAGCTGCACGCGCGCGACTTTCGGACAAATAAGCTGAAATTAGGACAAATTTTGTCGTTGTATGCGCGGCTGTTGTTGCAGCTTATAGTCCGAGTCATCAATTCATACGACTAAGTGTGACGCTAAATAGCCTTTCTAACACTCGCAGGTTTTATTTTCGTCGTTTATGTGGAAAATGCGGACAAAGGTTTATTTATGCATATTAATGAGAGAGAACAGTGACGTCATTTGCGATCAGCGCTATTATGTCTCTGCCAGAGGAATGGATAGATTTGGTATTTACATGAATAAAGTCTAAATTGAGGATGGAGATTATGATATGCATCATTTAATTGGCTCTTGCATTACTGATTTTACAATTTATTATAGATCTGCAGGATTCTTAATATTTTAAAATATGCTCTCACATGATATCAAACACTGGCACCGTCTTGTCGCGAAGAAATTTTTGGGCAAGGGGCTGATTTGCAAGATTTAAAGGTTTGAATTAATGCCAGATTTAGTTGTTGTCATCCTTCAAGGGATCTCCACTCCAGTGTTCTAACTTTGTCATTGTAATTTGAATACAGGTGCCAATTTAAGTGTCTGCCAAATGTTTTGTCTCTCCACTGTAAACCGAACTGAGGATAAAATCACATGCATCGTATTAACCCTTTGAGTCAAAATTTTAGTGCAACATTTTACGAATTTTTATGAATTTTTCTGTAATTTTTTCAATAATTTTGGACAAAATGGACATCACATTTCATTGGCTACAGTTTTTCATCAAAAGTTTGGCAAAAATCTGAAAAAAATTGACTGGGGCATATTTTACAAAGGTGACAAAAATTGACCTTGGCACTCAAAGGGCAAGCTGTAACTTTTGATATTTTCACTACTTCTGTTTTGTATGTCAAGTGCAAGTTCTTGTTCTCCTCCCCAAATCATGTTGAAACACCTTACTATCTGTCCATACGTGTAAAATGCACTGTTCTTCATATTTGAATCCTAGTCCAGACCAGAATTCACATGTCGACAGCAACAGTGCAGTCTACTATGTACAGACAATGAGTTGACAAGGTGGGTACTGTCTATTTCAACATACTTTTGGGAACAGAACAGGAAACTGTAGTGGACATTACAAACAAAAATAGTGAAATAATTATCAAACGTCAAGCTACTGGTCCATGATAGCAGTGGACAAAATGTTTGAGGTAGCCAAGTTGATGAGTCCTTAATTCTTGCTGTGTGTTGAAACTTCCCTTTAATGTGATCTCCCTCTACTATCACTGCTCTGTTGACAAAAACTGATCTCGGAACAGTTGACCACAGCACATACATGCTAGAAATCCTCAGGGACAGATATTTGTACTCTCAATTTTTTACAATTCTTTTTCTGATCTACCACTTGTAGGGGTTTATTTTAAAGCTCTTGGAGTAAGACAAAGTTTCACTGTCTCAGTGTTTCAAAATTTGAAAATTCTATTTTTCCCATAGAGTTAACACAGGGATGGCGGCCATTTTGAATTTCAAATATCATTAAATGTCGAGTAGTTTGTTTCCCCAGTATGAAAACTTTGCAAAGTGACCCCTGATTTATTATTCCTGATTTGGCACAAGAGTGGTTGAAAGTTTCATTGAGGAAAATTTGAGTGAAAGTTTAAGTCTTTCACTTTCAAGGTGCTTACTACCTGAAAAACAAACCGTTTGAGTCATGACAAAAACTATCATTTCGTTAATATTTATTTCCATGATACCTATGAAGTATAAATTAACCAATCGAAGTACATATTCTGCATTTCCTTCATAAAAATCACCCATCTGTGATCTCTTCACTGAATTCATTGATATTTGAAGAGACAAAGTCACTGCTTTTTATTTTAATTCTATAATCTTTTTGTAAATTAGCTGGTGTCTACAGTATGCCAACAAGAAAATGGCTGTCTGTGAAAAGTCAAAAAGTTAGCTGTGAGATGATATGACACAATAAGACTGACCACTGTACACCTTGAATCATAAAATGTATCAATATCATTCCAAGTTGAAGTCTGAGAAAGGTACTTTAAACACAAAAACATGAAAAAACCCAACGACGTTGTCCCTTTGAAAGGCTAAATTTAGAAAGTTGTGATTTTATATATTTTAAAAATATGCTGAAAGGTAAAAAATGTAATGGAAGGTAATGTGGATGAATATCATATATGTATTTAGAATATTCTACAGACTATATGAATGTCTACATTGACAAATTTGTTTTCGAAGTCTATACAGGATAATAAGGGTAGATGACTATCATCATATGTTGAGCAAGTCAGAGTTTGCCTGTTTGTTTGAAAGAAATCTGGTGTTGCACAGCCAACTCACATTGGACTGCATATAGGAAAAGCAATCTGTGTTTGGCATTACAATGTGTAAAATGGATGTTCTTTAACTAGCCCCTGATTTGCTGGGCAGCTTCTGAGTGGTGAACCACACTGGGGTGCCTTCAACAGTCCAGATATAGACCAGCCTCGAGGCACTACATGTAGTCTTGTTAACTATGCCAGCTAGCTAAGCCGGGAGAACACTGAGCTTAAAAATCAGGGCACAAGAGGGCAAGCTGTGATTAGAATTCCCAAGAAATCAGGCAGTGGTTCAAAAACATGATTCATGTGGACAGATGTGTACATAGACAAATAGAGTCCTATCAGCAGCACAGACTGGAAAAACCCATTTTAAACTTCTTATTAAGAAAACAAAATTATGGTTGGATAAGCTCACACAGTATTATTAAAGTGATAAACAAATGCCTACACGTAGCTGCCAAAGTGATGCCAATCATTCTCATCAATACAGGAGATAGATAAAATCTCAGTCCTCTATGATTTCGAAAATGAGCATTTTAAGTACCTTGATAATCTAAAAATCAGACTTGGTAACCCGTCTCCTTCACAGATTCATAGTTTTGTGAGTGATTGGCTGAAGTAAATTCACAAAAAAATTATAAAAAAAACCAATAAACTCTGAACGCTGAACAAAAAAATCATACAATTAACTCCATCAAAATTCTGAATATATATTCTGCAAGATTAGTTGATTTGTGTGACATGAATGGGTGTTTCACAAATCTTTTCCTTAAATATTTGTTTACAAGATACAGATACAAGGTAATTAAATTACTGGTTTGTACGTTCTTTCATATAATGTGCCCTTCCCAAATTGTAAAAATCTGTGATAAGACAATTTTGATATATATAAAAAAAAACAATATGATGTATAAAATAAAATTTTTCATCTGGACCAAAATAACATTAGAAATATCTTGTGTTTGTTTATTTCATGGTATCTGGCACAAATCACTAGCATGATTCATCAACTGTAACGAGGTAGGCAATTGGCAGAATAATTGGGTGTTGCTAGGTGATGGGGGTCACAAAATATTTGACCCTAATGCTGATCATATGTTGTACATATATCTCACATTTGTGTAAGACATGCCTTTTTTTAAGAACATGCTTTCAAATTCTCATTATCATGATTAATACAGCAGAAAGACTTCTATCTTGAAAAAAAAATTGATTACATCAGAAAGGTTTAGAAATTGCTCACACCTCAAGTGTCAAAATTTTACTCCTTCGTGAGCATGATCCTGTCAAATCCCACTATGGGAATACAAAAAAATACCGCAATTATACGGTGTCGCTCAAATTTGATCAGAATTGGTATATACCAGTATGGGTACCAAAGATCAATAAATATTGTTTCTATCTGTTCAGGAAAATTCTATGTTAATGTTATGACAATGATTTCTGCACAGTACAACCAGAAAAACAACAAGAAATATTTAAACCAGAAAAAAAAGAATGACAAAAGTAAATAAGGTCTGAAACTTTAGGTACTGGATGTCAACTTTAGCAACATGCATAGCAGAAACAGCTAGCCCCTCTTAGTTTGACCATAGACAGTCTTCCCCCCTCTACTGTCAATGGTTTGAGCAGGTCTGTTAATATGTAACAGTTCATAAACAATGACAGGAAATGACTCAAGCCTGTTTCAGTCACTGGCATGCCATCACTCCTGCACATTTGCAGGATTTCCCTTTTTCTTACCTCATTTGCACATTTTTGACATTGACATGTTCATTTGAACAAATTCACATCTCAACCCCTGCATCTACCTGTACACCAAATACTGAGATGGTAGCTTTGGCAGTATGGGAGCCTTTGTGTGTGACGGACATACATCCGCACATACATACCCACATACATACAGACGCCACCGACTCATCATATAAGCTGTATTTATATCCAAACCAAATATGAGCTAAAAAAAGTTTTTCAACTTGTTCAACTCTAATTAAATTACATTTTATTTTCTTTATACATAAAAAAATATCTGCTTACTATCTGATATATAAATCTACATGATATAATATAAATTTGAACGTTACTGATATTTCACCAAATGTTATATAACTAGAAATGTCATTGAAATTTCCAAGACTTACCAGAAAAAATGAGTCCCATTTCAAACCCAGAAAAAATGAACATAAAATGATGATAAAAATAGTCTCACAGATAAGATATAATCTTACTTATTCCATGCTATAAACAATGTCCTAACTGGCTAGTTCATAAAGAAGCTTCCAAGATATTAATTTTCTTTCTTCTCACCTTTTTTGTCGTGTAAACTTCCTGAGTGCTAAACTACCGGAATGTGGAAAATTTTGGACCAACATTTAAACTATAACGTATCCCACCCCAGCCAATAATGGACAAAAACAAACTTTGCAGACTAAGCTGAGAACATAATGGACACAAAAGTTTGCTTTCGTCTATTATGGGCCGGGAGGAGGTACAGTATTTCTATTATTTTATAGCTTTGGCGATGCAAGTGAATTTGTAGATGTAGAAAAAGATCTTGGGCCACAATGCTGGATAATATTATGATCAGTAACAATCTGAGGGAATGATATCACATAATTCACTGGTATTGGCAAAGATATAATATAATAATTCTCTACTTTAAGCCAGTAATGGAGCAATGATCTATATTAAGGCCTTAAAAAGATTTTGTTTCTTAACCTCACATACATGAACACAGACTAGCCTAAGTCAGCCTTGAGCAGTTTGGAAAAAGCTCAATATGAAGAAATGACAGTGAGCAATGCATGGCACAAGTGTAAAATTTTTAACTATTTTTGATGACGTTACTATATACACACTGTTCAGTTCTCATCATCTTGCTGTGTCCTAGCCTAATCACTGAGCATAAGTATTCCTGTTTTATTGTTTTTATATTGACAGATGAAAATAAAAAAACTAGGGAGCGAACCATTTGATGTCTGGGGGGCGGGCTGGAAGATTTTCAAAAAAAAAGATTCCCAGTAAATGTCAGTGAAAAATCAATCAGCCAGAGAAGACTTGAAACACAGAAAAATGTAGAAGAGTGAAAAAAAATAATGCTACCTCATCAATCTTCCAGACCCTCCAGGATATTGAATGGTCCATCCCTAATAGCTATAAGAAAATGTGTAGCTGCATTATTTACACCTACAATGACAAAACAAACCAATAATTTTTTTCCAGTAGTGGCTGGTGAGGGGGACAACAGTCTGAGGCCCTGCTGGCTATGTTTGAAAGAAATATAAATTTACAAAAGTTTGTTACATCACACGCTTGCAGACAAATATAAGTTGAAGTATTCCTTCAAAAAGAAAGTTAATTTCTGTGGCCAAGCCGCTAACAGTATTGAACATACAATACTAAACACAACATTACAGTTATTATGTCACATAACATATGAATATATTTGTTGAGCTAATCACCATATAATTGTCTCTCTCCTTTGTACTGTTCAATTAACAAAGTACAGAATACATTATGGCAACACTGGGCATGCACTACAGAACAATATTTCTAAAATCATACTGGCTTTGAATATTATTCTGCAGCATAAAATCATATTGCAAGCTACATGTACGTCAAACCTGGCTTTCACATGTTGTGGCCTGCGATTTATCTCGACCCATACTGGGTTTTGCGCTGTGATAGCCTGCTCACGCACGCCACGCTGCAAGAACTGTGATAATGATATTATTCAGTTTCCTCTTGATTATTCACTCACTACATTATCATAACACACACAGACGACCCTGCAGTCTGTTGTATAGTACTTCACCTCAAATATTTGTCACTTGTAAATCAGCAATATTGATATGAAAAAAACATTTAAACAGACTTCTTCATATAAACATTAAAATAATATGTTTGCTTAAAATAAATGTGCACCATATGAGCTGACAGAAAATTGGACTTTTCTATTGAGAGAAAGCTTGACAATTCCAAGTGTATAATGCTAAAACGTCAAGATTTGACAACAGGACAAACAATGATACGTTTGATACAAAGTATTGGACTTGTTAATCTCCGATAGATTTCTCCTCGTCTCCGTTGAATTTTGTATACGAGTCTGAAGTTGTTTCCTTGGACTCCGAAGAGTAGTTAGGTTTCTTATACCTGTGTTATGAATCAGAAGAAACAGGGAAAATCTGTCATTATTCATCGATTGCTTAAGGGTTAAGCCTTCACTCTTTCATCCCTGATGCTTTTAAACCCTGGCTTGAAAAGGCCAGTAATCAGGATTAAAGGGACATTGTTTGTATCTTTTGACCTCATATTGTTGCAAACAAGCAGTTGATAATGTTATTCGACTTACTGAAAGATGTCTAAAAAACGGTTGACCATAGACAACTTCCATCCCGTTTGCGTACACCGTATAGAAAAACCTTGGGTCTGAGGTTTATGGAGGGTACTGTTAACCTCAGAGTTGGCAGGTTGACCTGCGATCAGACCACACTGCTAACTGCTATCTAGGCCGCTGTAAGCATCCGCGTGTAAAAAAATAAACCACACGAAGTGACAGTCAAAAGCGCAGTATTGCAGTTTCGGGATTCCCTATTACCGATCCCGTTTGCTCAGTTACATTTTGACGGTCAGTTTTTCATGGAGATCTTGATGGCCAATCCTGCTCTTAGATACACCATTCTCTCTGCTACCTCCATGCTGCGACAGAGCACATTTTAGAATGGGCATTTCAAATGCCTACCAGTACCAGCTGACAACGACAAGGCCTATAATTGCGGATCTTTTTCATCTCGTTTGTTCCTCCATATGCATATGTAGACTTGCCCAAAGCCTTTGGGCATAGAAATGTGAAAACAGAGTAAAATGAAGGGATATTTAACTTCAGTAGACAGTCACGTTATTGTCGAGGTGATCGCGAAATTGAGCAATGTACTTTGGCGACTGACACGTACATTATGTACATTGTTGGGTGAAAGCTAACTCTGCCTAGCAGGGCTGTGCCAAACAACTGGCAGCACCTCATTGCGGCGTGCAGTTTCTCCACCAAAACCAACCAATTTTTAATCCCGAACTAATTTTAATCCCGAACTTGCATTGAGTTTCGTTTTCAAGCACACCCACCTCGCCTGGGTACACGATTAGCCCTGTGTACAGGTCTGTGTGTTCCCGGCGTTATACGGCGTGGAGGCCGTACGCAGGGCTTTAGGTACACGATGTGCTCAGCTGCGCTTCTTACGTAAAGGGAGTGGGTCGGAGGCACAGAGGCCGTAAGCGAACGGGTCTAGGCAACTGTCATTGCGATGTACTAACTTTTGGTTCGAAATGCAATTCAACTGATACAAATAATTACACAATGCACAGAGAATAACAACATTCAAACAGATCTTGTGTGTCGAGAGGTGACTCCAATCGCGAGCAGTATCAATGACAGTACTCGCCCGGCGTGGTGTCACAATGTCACCGATGCTACACACCGTGCAGTGTTCAGTCCGAGTGCGATGTTTCCAGGTTCAACAAGTGATCATGTCGTGTTTGTAAAACGAACCAACGTAATGGCAAGAAATTGCCCTAAAAATCTTAAAAGATGGCGAAGATTTGCTAACGATCAAATGCACAGGAAATGCATTACTCTGTACCTGTTTCACTATCACCACAGCAATCTGACATCGTTTTAGTTTTACCATTGACCCAATTGCGTCTATGGTTTTATTTGTTTCACAGTCCGTGTCATCGATACTAAAATCAAACTTACAAGCAAATGCCCTGCTTAGTTTCACTATTTGACAGTAGTTTGTGATACGTGCATTTGTTTATGCGCCGTGTGCTCCTCGATATCCGTTGTGCTGAAGTTAGTGTGTAGGTCACAGGCCTTTCACGTTCCAGCTGTACTTTGATGGTTGACGTATGCGTAGTAATATTGGTCATGTGCAGGGGTTCAATCATGGCGGTTGATTCAAATCGCGCGGACACCCTTACCAACATTGAACCTTGCCGTAAAGAGCAAGAAGGTGGTTTTACATATCCTTGAAGCCGTCCATAGTCACAATTTAGGTCTCCCATTGATTTGACCGGGGATTTCAGTCATCGAAAAAAAAAGTCAAAAGATACAAATAATGTCCCTTTAATTAAGGTGTTGAGAAGATTATGAGGTGTTCCTATATTTTGTTATCCTTTGATGTTGTAATTGTTACATAAATATTTTGCCAGATTGGATATGAATGGGAGTTTAAAGAGAAGAAAAATTAATGCTATCCAAAATATTTGAGTTAACAAAAAGCTGAGCTTGAAGATTCTACTTGCTTACAATATTCTTATTATTTATTTATCTTATTATGGCCCATTAAAAGACAAAATAAATCATGTAACTGTCACAAGGGGGCGCTAAGTAAGAGATTTCTGATGAAGAGAACTTTTGAACAGATCAATTGAATACCTGATTTGCAGTTTAGTGTTAGAATAACATTTGTCTGTTTTGCTCATTTTGATTATTCATTTATTGTGTTAAGAATTTTTCTTTTTTGAGCAAAACTTTTGTTAAGAAATCAAAATATTTTGATTTAGGTCAGCAAAGTCAAAAATGTGAAAAATCTTCAGAAATGACTTACAGTTTCAACAGTAGTGAGGATATGATAACAGCAACAGTGGAGAAAGCTTCAGCGATGGCCGCCATCCAGGGTTGTAAATATATCCCAATAGGAGCCAGTACACCTGCAGAGAGGAAGAACAAGACGGGCACTTGTAATACGTACAATCATAAAAAAACTCAAATATTTTGATTGAAAGATCAGCAAATATCCCTTCCACAGAGAGTCATAATTTTCAGTTTTCCACTGCAGATCTTCCAATCAGTTCGAGGTAAGATGCTGTTAAAATGTACACAGCTTGAATATCCTACAATTTAGAGGTGTTGATAATTGTCCTGAGATGATCACTACAATATGGCGTGAAAAAGATAGCAGCGGATTTTGGTGATAAATAAATCTTGCTGGAATACTGTCTCTTTTTCGCAACTTTTAATATTCTTGATAATATGTACTGTTGAACAGTCAAACTGGAAAGTGCTGCATAATTAAGAACCAAATTTGTACAATCTGTCGGATGGTGAAACAAAAATAAAAAATCACAAAACAATCTCAGACGTTAAGACACAATGTACTAACCTGCTGCTATTGGTATAGCAGTGAAATTGTACGCCACTGCCAGGACGAAATTGATTCGGATTCGTCGGACGATGTAATGAGACAAATCAATTGCTGCAGCAACATCCCAAAGGTTACTCTACAAAATGATATGGTAAGAGAGTCAATTGAAAAAATTAATCCAGGCATCAACTGTAAAAATGGCATTCAAAATTATTTTACTATTCATTTGGTTACTGCAAAAATACTCACCCTAATGAGGACAATATCAGCTGCTTCCACGGCAACATCAGTTCCCGTTCCTATGGCGATGCCGACGTCTGCCTGGGCAAGGGCTGGGGAATCATTGACTCCATCACCTACCATGGCAACACACTGTCCTTCTTCCTGCAGTTCAGTTATCTTGTCCAGTTTGTGCGATGGCAAGACCTCGGCAAAGACTTGATCAATGCCAACCTGAGAATGAAAGTTGAAATGAAAATCTTCAGCACGGTGACCTGTAGTGATCATCAATATGCCTTATAATTCCAAGTACCTTAAATGCAATTTTGCCACCTATGAGCCATAAAAGTTTAAAAGGGACAAGTCAGCCATTTTTTCATGAATTTTGTTTGATACCAGATACTACTTATATTTTTTGACATGTTGAAAGATACTGAATGAATTGGTGACCATGCATATATTCGACCCCGATTTGAGACATGATAAGTGAAACCATCGCGAAAATGACTTAATGGTCATGATAATTAATTCATTTTCACGATGGTTTCATGTATGGTGTCTCAACTGGGTCATATACACGCATGGTCACCCATTCATTCAGTATCTTTCAACATGTCAAAAAATATAAATAGTATCTGGTATCAAACGAAATTCATGAAAAAATGGTCAACTTTGTCCCTTTAAGGCAATTGACAATTTTATAAACATGGCAGATTTCTTCAGGTATAAAACAAAAGACTATAGAAGCCAAAGTAAAGTTTTAGGTACCAGAAATGCCTAAAAATTTGGAAAGATGCATACGTTTAGCTAGTTTCACAAACAAACAGAACTTATGTAAGTGTTAAAAAAAGTATTTAGATCACTATCTCAAACTCTCTCTGTGGCAAAAAGTAAACTTTTTACCCACAATGCATTGCAATATCAGTACTTTGTCTCCCTAACACAAGACAAAAGCTATTTGAGATAGCAAGAATTTAGTCTGTTTTACATGACTATCATTAAAAGGGAAATTTGCCAATTTAAGTCTGATTTTGTAATTTTGTTACGTGTGTCTTTCGGAGTGACTCAGCAACAATCACTTGCATCAACCATACGTTGCACATTTTCTGTGAAATGGGGGCAAAACGACTCACTGCAGGGACATTGTAAAGGGAAACTACCTGAATTATGAGACTAGCACTAAGAATGACCATAATATTGTCTGGCACCTCTCCAAGCACTTTTCTAGTACCAGAAACAGCACATACCAAATGTGCCTTTCTTATAGTCATCCAAGCTTTTCATGAAACACTTTTAAAACCAAGTTAGGCATGTACACTTTCAGCCAATCAAAACATTCAGTAGAAAACAAAGAAGAGCATTACCTGGTCAGCGATGGCACTGGCAGTTCTTTTGTTGTCTCCAGTCAGCAAGACTACATTCAAACCGAGTTGTTTTAGATGTGCTATTGCATCGTAAGCCTCTTCTTTGACTGTATCAGCCACTGCTATCATCCCAACAACCTCTCCTGGTATTTCAAGAACACATTCAATACAGAATTACTACAACAGAGAGGGCGCTCTTTCAGTATGTCGCACACACTGGTAACAAACTCATCGAGTACAAACTGTGTCTGTGTCAATAGTTATCATATTCTGTATAAACCGTAGATTAAATCTCTTTGACTTTATTGAATGCAAATAAACTTAAAGAAGAGACCCCTGTATCTTATAGCTCAGTAAGCACTAAAATGCTATCTTTCAGCCCACATTCAATTATCTTCCATACCAGCTTTTTAATGATCACTCAAGTCCTGTTGCATTATTTCATGTTTTTGCATACCCATAAAAACACACCAAATTATTCTCGATTTGAAATCAAACTGCTCTTCATGGAAACATGAAACACTTTAATATTGTCGGATCAAAATCAAAAAAAGGAACAGTTTCCAAAATAAGAAACCACAGTGAATCAGCATAAATACAGCAACATGGCCTTGCTGATATCGATTAAGGTTCAAAATAGTTTAATGTTTCCGAATAATTGCTTCAGTCATCAATGCTCTATTTACATCTATTACAGATACAATTGATTCACAATTGAAGGACATAGAATATGTAGGGTATGTGAAAGTATACAGCCCTTCCACATGCTAATACTTGTCCATCTGTCAATGTTTCTATATTTAGTGTATATAATAAAAGTTTATTAGAACTAAATCTGATCGAATCTGAACACCATCTGTATCTGCACTTTGTGAGCTGGAATCACTTTCCCATCTTGTAACACACCATGATCTCAGTGAGAAAATCAAACTCAACATAGCCTCTGCCAAAGAAGAGTTGAAGTTGGTAGATTTGTAGAAAACTAGTCTTTGAACTAAAAACTAAAATCCAAATAAAGATTCCACTCACTTCTAGATAATCATCCAAACATTCCTCACACCAAAACTAGTCACATTTGGTGCAATAATTTTTGAGTTATGAGCTCCAAAATTTGATATCAAGACAGACAGACAGACAGACAGAGACTGATTGACACAAATACAGACAGCGTGACGATATAAATGTACCGAAAGTAAATTGATTATTGACTTGATCTAAAAGCTGCTATGAGGTTCAAGAGTAACACTGAGCAAAGAACTGCAAAGTGTTGTGTCATCTTACCATTGACGGCCACTAGTACTGAGGTCTGGCCCTTCCGTTCAGGAATGCTCATAGAATGGTCAGCCAGATCTGTGACCTGTAACCCTTTGGTTGTCATCCAGTTTCTGTTACCAATCAATACTTCGTACGACTCTTCAGCTGCAGATTGAGAATGTTGAGGTTTCATAGTCAGAAACGTAAGCACATAAAGAATATCCTGTCTCTCCAACAAAAATTTAGGGATCGACACACAAATATAGTATACCATCTGTATTCAAACTGTAATAGACTGTCCAAATGACAAAGGATTACACTCCAGTTTCCTCTCACAAGGGGATTATATCCCCCATCCTCGAACAATTTGGGGGAATTGGTTCTGATTGAAGGGGCACAATAATAAATTATGCCAACTGAATTATGTAAATTAAGTTTTATCAAGGTATTGACATGTTACAGTAAAAGTGTGGGTCAAATATCAAATACAAAAATAGTCTCCTATTGTTTCTTCTTGTCTGTGTAGCAATTGTCTATACCAGTATATAGTAATATATTAGAAGCTTACACTGATAAGTTACACTTTATTCATATAAATTCCGACAGTTTTGTGATCTGGAGGCAACGTCTGTGACCTTACATTATCAGCGCCAATCATGGTGTGAAATGTCACTATTCTGTGCATCTCAATATTTC
Organism: Ptychodera flava; assembly: GCF_041260155.1. Classification (NCBI taxonomy): domain Eukaryota; kingdom Metazoa; phylum Hemichordata; class Enteropneusta; family Ptychoderidae; genus Ptychodera; species Ptychodera flava. The sequence goes on from NC_091939.1 coordinate 30,432,848, forward strand.
AAGATCTCTTTGAAAGGGGTAACATTGTGCACATTTTCATTACTTTAAGTGTGTTCTACATGTATTAGATAAGAAGGAAATGTGGATGTTGTTACTATACAGATCGTACTCCACTATATTTTGTCAGAGTTTTGAGCCTATGCAAACAAATTTATCGGTTGGACAGTCATGAACTTTGCTCCAAAATACTCCCAACTGAGTGAAAGGCTGGAAGCTTGGCTCTAGAACCAATGATTGATCACAAATCTCACCCTCTGTTTCGTCAATTGGTTTTCCGTCTTCATCCTTGGCACTGCCGCAGAGTTTATCCAAACCACTGACGGTACACTGTAAGCCGTACCCTGGCTCTGCCTGGAAGTCTTCACACTTGCCCAGGATGTCAACATTAAAAGCCTGCGATGGGAAACAAAGATATAGGCATATTTTAAAATGTATACGCATGAAGATTTTATTAAAACACTGACATGAAAACACACAAATGATAATGCTGATGTGTTTATACCAGCAACAGTGATGAGTGCATGCATGTGTTTCTCTGAAAAAATCTAATATACTTCAGCTCATGATATTGAAAGATATGGAATATATGGCAGGGATGCTTGTGATGAAATAATATAAACTTTAAATATAATTTTGATAAAAATATTGATGAGCTCTTAGGTACATGTGTCAAAGTGCATTGTTGCTGCACAAATTCTATACAAAACAGGCTCAGACTTGTCAAAGGAACCATTCTAAAATGCAAATATGGTACAGAAACACACCAGCAGACAACTTTTCAACATGATTGTAACATTTTGAGAAGAAACCTTAAACCTAAAGAAATTTGGCATTTACCTCTTTTGCAGCTGTTACTATGGCAACACCGATGGGATGTTCGCTGTCAGCCTCTGCGGTCCCTGCTATCGCAAGAATGTGTTCCTCACTGAACTGAACTACTTTGAAAGTTGCCACCTTGACTACTTTAGGAACTCCATGAGTTACTGTCCCTGTCTTATCAAACACTATAGTCTGTACCTGCAAATCAGAGACAGCGTTTGCTTGCATAAGATTTGGCAAATTAGCATATGCAAATTTCCGCACTTTATGCAAATTTTCCATGGTGAAATGTCATAATTATTTTACTTCACTTTTGAATGCTGACTCAAGAATATGTAAAGTATTTTCTATGATTAAAATTTAAGTTTTTGAGGTAAATTTGTGTGAAGCAAGTTGTTGTGTCGAAAAGTGTCGCAAATTGCAGACTTCTGCAACATTTAATAGTAAAAACACAGAATCGAAAATTGCTGTAACTGTAAATTTACTTCTAAGGTAAGAGTGTCGAAAGCATAAAAAATTATGAAAGTTTACAGTTATTTAAGACACTATACTGTAATACTCACCTTATGTGCAGTCTCCAGTGGTTCACCACCTTTAATGAGAATCCCATTCTGAGCTCCCAGACCGGTGCCAACCATTACCGCTGTAGGGGTGGCCAGCCCAAGACCGCAAGCACACGCAATGCACATGACCGAAACAGCACAGGAAAAGGCGAATGTAAGGATGATTTCATTATCGCCCATGCTGTCAGTCTGAAAATGAAAACATTATTAAACTCTCATGAATTTTTGATCAAAGAGAAACAAACATGACTGTACAATGGAGGATGATTTTAAAACAAAACAGACATCAAAAGCATTTTCAAAAATTAAAACATTTCTCTTTGGCAATTGTCCATGGATAGACAATATTTCAGAAAATACATTTTCATCATATTAATTTTATTATTTCTCTCATGAAATAAAATTCTTTCTTTGTATGTATGCCGTGTTTTAAAGAATCTCAGCAAACTTCTTGACAACAACGCATTCCATACATTAGCATAGGAAACCACATTTTATGTGAAATTCTAATCCGTACTGACCTCTGCTTGATGTGGTATGAGATCAACGTCCACGTATCCGATGATGAGCCATACTATCAGAGTTGTCATGGACAATGCAAAGACCAATGGTACAAATACACCGGCCACTTTATCGGCAATCCTCTGGATCGGAGCCTAGTAGCAATACAAAGGACACAAGATAAAGGAAAAATTTGCACCTGACAGACTATTTTGGGGGACGCTCAAAATTTCTATAATACTTTGTCTGGTCTATTGCTTTTGTTAATTCATTTTGAAGCCTGTGTAGTCAATGAAGTTTGTACTGCCTTGGTTCAGTGAAAATCAAAATCAAAAGAGGACATAATGACCATTTTAAATTGCAAATGCCGGAACATTTCAGTTTATTCGGTTCTCTAATCCCAAACTTCGCTCAGTGACACCTGATCTTTATTCTTGACAATGAAACAGAATGCTTCTTTTCCTTTTGGAAATTTTAGCAAATGTTTCGATTAAACAAAATTTTTCTACTTCCAGGAGCGCATATCTTTCAAGTCTATTTGTTAAACGGGCTACAATGTCAGTTGTCATGTAAGACAAACTGAAATGCCCAACTGACTGACTATTACAATTTGAATGTATGCGAAAAACTATCTTTTTTGTGATATATACACTATGATGCCTGTCCTATTGTTACTCTTTTCTGTTTTGAAATCACACTAAGTCTTTAAAAACAATAAAAGCTGCTTCGAAATCAAAATCACTGTTGTCTAAATAGGAAAGAGACAAACATGAAAAATGCACAAAATCTAGTTAAAACAATATGATCCATTTATTTTAATCTCATGAAATTATCACTCTACCTTGGAGGTTTGTGCACTTTCTACCAGACTAACAATCTGTGCTAATGCGCTTTCCGCTCCAATGTTGGTGGCCTCAATCAGGACGGTACCCTTACCATTCATTGAGCCGCCTATAACAACACTACCTGTAACAAATATTCCAGAAAAGAGAGAGACACAGAGATAGTCAAATCAGAACATAGTCATCACTCAGAACCAACAAACCAAATTTTTGATACCGTGTATTTATTTGATTTATTTTGTTAGCAGGTTTATGAAACACCGATATGTTGCAACTTAACTGTACACTCTGCATCATGGTCTGTGACAGTAATTGGAGTCTAATTGGTTGATCACCTACCTGGCTCTTTCACAACGGGTAATGACTCTCCAGTGATCAGCGACTCATCCGCCAAGGTGCTACCGCTAATAACTCTACCATCAACTGGCATCTTGTCACCGGGGACGACTTTCAAAATGTCGCCACGTTGAACAAGATCGATCTCAATTTGTTCTTCAGACAGGATTTCCTTATTTTCACCCAGAGTCACCAAGGTAGCATGTGTTGCCTGAAGTGATATCAACCTAGCCAGAGCATCTGAGGTCTTACCCTGGGATTGAAAAAAAGTAGAGTTACACAATGCGTTCGTAACAGAGGGAACCAGAAATGATGTTTCAATAGCCAGACAACAACTATATGCAAACTGGAATTCATTACTGTGTATGGGGTTCCTGAGCCGCAGAAATTACTGTCCTCCTATATTATATTATATTATATTATATTATAAAATAAAGAATATGTTTGTGATCTGATTAAAATATGCAGTAACCATGACGATTGACATGTTACAATAGTAACTTCAGATGCAAAAACCCTTTATAATTCAAAGGTAGTGTCATGATATTTTTGAATCCGGTCAACATCATCATTTATCATACTGTGCTTCTTCCGGCGAGTAAACAAATGTTTTGAGTGTCAGCCTTTCAACCCATGCTATTTTAGAATGAGAGTAGATAACGCAAAATAAAATACTCATTTTTTTCTACACATACTCTTCTTTCAAGTGAAATATTACATTTCAGAATATAGATCAAGTTTTTGACACAATTTTTATCATTAATACCAAAATTAAGGTTTTTACCCCAAATAAACTCCCGTTTATCCATCCAGTAAACTGCTATAATACTAAACTTTAGATTCTCTGCTGTTTGAAAATATGTGTTATAAGGGGTTTCCTTGTCATTTTAGATAAGTAATATTCCTTTGAAAAAAATATATGTTGGCAACATGGAGCTCCACCTTAAATAGTTGGTAGTAACAAATAATATTACACGCACCTTTGCTATGTACTCCAACCATCTTCCGAGAGAGATGAACAAAAACAAGAGCGGAGGAGAATCAAAGAATGTCTTGGGACTCGTCGATGTCTGTTTTGCGATGGCAACAATCAGTATGAGTACTGAATAAACATAGGCAGTTGATGTCGACATGGAAACCAGGAGATCCATGTTCGCATTTCTGTGCTTCAGTCCCTTGTATGCACGGATGTAGAAATACCGTCCACACAGGATCTGAAAAAAAGATAATACGTCATATTGCTGTGAAGTTCATACTGTGCTTAAGTCCAGGGATAACTTTGGTCACATGTGGCAGCCTTTCCTTTTGAAAAAACTTTTGAGAAAAAGTTATAAATTTACAAAAACTTAGAAATTGTGAGTTTTACATGTGTTTCATGCTGATTAAGGGATTGATAGCCATGATAGTATAATTGGTCAATATTATTAACTATGCCCTAAATTAAATTATAACCAAAAATTGGACACAAAAATTCTAATGAATGATATTAATGCTATCATGTTTTGACTGCAGATAACTGAAGATTACCACGTTGCAAGGGCATTTCACCTACATCTTTGGACAAGAAGTGATTTTTATTCTGATTCTGTGTAGGAGCAAGTTACATTTTTACCTGTACAGGCGTCGCTAACAGGAACAAGATTAGGTTCTCCACGGACAAACCCGGGCAGATCATCTTCTCAGAACCGGTGATAATGAAGTATAACATGACGATAAAGGCAGGCAGACCAAAGATCAATGAAAAGAGAAAGGTATTACGCCATCTGTTGGTGTAAGAAATAAAATGAATAAATGAATAAACTTGTCATCTTTATAACCAGTATTTTTTCACAGCCTTTACATAGCCTTTATACATGTTTCAAGTCTCACTGACAAACTATACTTACTAATCTCCAAGGATTACATGTAATATTTTACCTGATTCCAACATACTGTTGGACGCTCCCTATCGAAAACATTTTCTCATGGACCTACTGCTAGCAGAAGATTAGTTACTATTTTTATTGTGATACAGTCTCAAATTATTATTATTGTAATTGATCTTGAAAATAAACTGTACTTCTAATTGTGAATACACATAGACCAAATTTTGAAATTTCTCATGCGGTTTTCCTGGAAAAGTTATAACTTTGCTTTGTGATTTTCATATTGCCCCACATCATAAAATCATTCAGGGTGGGGATCACAATTTTAATATGCTTTTTTGTTTGCATGCCTTCATGCCTTTACTTATGAATGTAAATTGACCATAATCTCCTTTCAACGTGACAGGGATATGTACAATTTTTTTTCTCTTTAGCACAATCATTGTTAATCTGTATTGGTCTATTGCAATAAAAAAAATCACCTACCCCTTTCTTAGTAGGCAAGGGCTCACAATTTTACTAGAAAAAAAACCAATGATGACAAACCACTGTCTGCTCAGAAACAGGCAAGTATACTCACTGTATAATGGCATCTTCTTGCTTGATCACTCGCAAAGATTTCTCCAACCCTTTGGCTATTTCTACAGCAAAGCCTGCACTCTGTGTGAACAAAAAATTGAAAGGGCAGAAAGTAAATGAATGGGCTTTGTAGTACTATCTGAACTGTTGTACAAGATTGCATGGTTTATCAGCTATTTAACATGGTACTAAGAGAAGTACTGATGCTTATTTCTTTACTTCCTTTTGGTAACCTCAGTCACATTTGTTGGTGATATTTTGGGGCATTTTTTCCTATTTTTGGTCAAAAAATCTTATTCACTGATACAGCTAGTCAGATTGCTTTGAAATTTGATATGCAGGTTACTGAGGAAGGCTTTAGTTGGGTTTCTTCAAATTGCAGAGTAATTTGCATGCTGAATTTTTTGGCCATTTGGTCAAGAAATCGCTGAAACTGCTTGTCAGATTGTTTTGAAATTTGATCTGAAGATCAATACAGATGATCCATTTCAGTTTTGTTCAAACTGTTACAAAACTTGCAACATTGTACTTTTAGACTAGATTTGCTGATTTGGTCAAAAAATTGTCTGGAATTGTCTGTTTTTCATGATTACACAAATTCCTTGATTTGCTTCGTTGAAATTTGGTTTGTAAGGTCCTAAAATACATGTAGATAGCGTTGGATGCCTCTAAGTTATTTAACAAGGATGATGACACTGCTATCCTTGTTAAATAACTTAGAGGTGGTATGGTACACATCATTGTAAGGTAGGTGTGGCAGCATTGTTTACAATGTTTGTTCATCATGGTTTTAATGAAACTGTGATTAAAAGAAACCATGGACAGCCCAACACTATAGCTGATATTTTGTTCATTTTGACCTACCAAATCTGATTAAATGTGAGCACAGTGTCCTTAACGCTATTTCTAAATTTCCTCTCACCTCTATAGCTTTCATGATGTCCCTGGGTCCAGTAAGACTGGTATCATACTTGAATATTCCTTTACAAGTTGACAGGGAGACAGATGCATAGTATGCACCAGGAAGTTTTAGAACAACATCTTCAATGAGACTGACACATGATGAGCATGTCATTCCAGTAATCTGTGAGAAGAGAAATGGTTCAATTAAATGTCAAAAAATTTGACTTTCTTTAAATTCACCACAGTTTAAGTTTAGGATTACAGCCGGTTATCCTGTTCACAATGCCACAATGTCTAATTAGTTAATACTCTGTCAAGTTTTTTAGTGACTGATAAATTGCTAATTTATTCCTACATCAAAAAAGCATATAATTGTAATGATATTTATACATTTTGGTTGGTTGTGGCATCAAATGCTCAACAGATTACTAAAGACATGTCCAGCTTAATTCAATGAATCCATGCATTATTTCTACCATACCAGCGAAAACACTGAACTTAAAAAGTAAATAGGTTGCTCATTTTTCTTGAGTGAAATCATCAATGTAAGTCTCCAACATAATGCTTAGAAATTCAGGAGTTTTTTGTATGAATGTCAAGGACAATGACTCGGAATTGCTGTTACTTTGTCACTGTTCATGTTGTCTGACCTTCACCCATGGAAGGTCATTCCAGTGTCTTGGCAAGTCAACATGTCACTGGTATCATTGCTTTGATGAACGCAAACACCCAGATCATGTGATGTCTAGAATAGTTTTCGATAAAGTGCAAAAATTCTTGTGTGACCATGACTTTTCAGTCAAGGACAGAGATGAAAACCAAATTCAGCTTGTCAAAGACAGGTTTGACATTTTTGAACCACAATCATCACCAAAAGTGCTTTATTGTATTTGACATATTATAGCTTAAAATTGTATATTGAAGTTAATGGCATTAGAACAAGTCATTGACAATGACACAGTCCCCACTTGTACTTTAATTACAAGTCCTCTGAGAGGAAAAAGTCCTCTCCGTTAATTAGGTCTGTGATGAAAAATACTGCGATACAGATGGGGCTTAATGGTCAAAAATAAGTTCTATGGTGGTGAAAACATGAAACCAATGTAAGCCGCCACACTAATTACAAAAGGTCATTAAAATGAATCAATTAGTACTTATAAACAGGATGCTGCCAAACATTTTTGCATCCTATCGTAATACTGACAGATTATCACCGGTAAAGTTTGATGCAGTACAATTTGTTTAGACCTGCCTGAGTTATGGCTAAGGACATGCAAAAATTGTAACAAAATGGCCGCCAAATGCAGCCATATTGGATCACATCGTGAAACAAATTGACATGCATATGTATGATATTGGTCAATGTCCTTGTGCAAACTTTTAATAAAATCGGTTGAGACGTGCCTGAGTAATGGCTCCGTACATGAAAAAATTGTAACAAAATGGCCGCCATGCGGCCATATTGGATCACATCGTGAAACAAATTGATGTGCATATGCATGACATAGGTCAATGTCCTTGTGCAAACTTTTAATAAAATCGGTTGAGACGTGCCTGAGTTATGGCTCCGTACATGAAAAAATTGTAACAAAATGGCCGCCATGCGGCCATATTGGATTATATCGTGAAACAAATTGAAGTGCATATGTATGATATAAGTCAATGTCCTTGTACCAACTTTGAATAAAATCAGTTCAGATGTGCCTGAGTTATGGCTCTGTACATGAAAAAATCATAACAAAATGGCCGCCATGCGGCCATATTGGATCGTATCACAAAACAAATCAATATGGATATGCATGACATAGGTCAATGTCCTTGTACCAACTTTGAATAAAATCGGTTGAAACGTGCATGATTTATGGCTCCGTACATGAAAAAATTGAAACAAAATGGCCGCCATATTGGATCGTATCAGAAAACAAATCAACGTGCATATGTATGACATATGAAGTAATCCTTGTACCAAGTTTGAATGAAATCGCTCCAGGCATCTCTGAGATATCTGCGTGAACGGACGGACGCACGGACGGACGCACAGACGCACGGACATGACCAAACCTATAAGTCCCCCCGGACGGTGTCCGTGGGGACTAATAAACCACACTGACTAACCTGAGCATTACAATGAACAAAAAAATTTTTATAAATATAGCTTACTGATAGTTCAAGGACTGCTTTGCCCTCTTCTGCATTTTCGTTGACCTCAGCTTTGAATCCAAGACTGCTGATAATGGACTTGATTTCCTCAATGCTGATCAAAGCTGTGTCGTAACGAACGTCTGCCTTTTGGGCCATCAATGCCACAGAAACTTCAGCAACACCTATATAATCGGAAGGCATAGATTTTTACACACTTTCACTCTCTGTATATATATTGAGATCACTGTATTATATGTAATTGTAATGCAGTGCTTTGAGCATTGTACTGATATCAAAGCTAACCAAATGACGTGATTAAAAAATTCAATAAAAATTGCAAGTCTGTCTGTCGTCCAATCTTTGTGACAAAGTCACTGATGTTGGTGCTTTTCTGTCTTATAAAATGTCTTTTCATGATCAATGATCTTGGAAAAAAGATCACTGATCATGCATGATATGGGTGGGAAGTTAAGTCTGGCTGTACCGTTCACTGAGATTTTGTGGTGTATGACAGCAGACATTAGCTAAGTCATGAGTGCGCATCGACTGTAGCTACCACAAATTATGACATTCATTTTTTGCCTGTTCTGTGTGTAGACAGGGCTGAAATTTTGTCAGCCACTTTTTCACAATATATTACTGCTGTGAGCAAAGTCACATGTCTTCTTCGATTGCACTGAAATTACATGTATGTATCATGGTAAAATAGTGACTTCATGTCTTCGGACAGCGAAATTGTGAGTCAATAACTGTCATATCGCACGGTGGTGTTGTGTGGCAAATCAGAATCTCACGTGAACGTTTAAACTGGCATTAGTAATGTACCATTAGGTACATGTAATGTACGTTTCTCACCTGCTTGTTTCAATAGCTGCTTTTCAAGACTTGTGACACAGGACACACATGTCATTCCGGTCACTGTCATGGTAGCTTTCACCAATGAGGACTTGCCATGGTCTTCTGGCAAGATTGACAACTTCACTTGATCGGCATCCTTATCAAACATTGCCATGCTCTTTGATGCACAGGGGTCATTCTCACTTCCACAGCAATCTTTAGATTCTGCAGCAGGCTCTGAGCATTTCTTCTCGGAACTTGCACGACGGGAAACTACTGGCTTTTTCTTCTTGGTGGAGGAGCAACGTTTGGTGGTGCTATCACAACATATCTCTACTAGCTTTTCCTTGGCGGCTTGGAAGCATACCTTGCAGCAAATGGCACAGCATGAATCTGCTGGTTTTTCTTTCACGTCTTCAAAGAACTTCTTGGTAGGACTTCTACAACAGGGATCATCTGTGGTTTGGGAGCGTTTCTTCGAAGAACCTGCACAGCGAGGATCTGCTGGTTTTTCTTTCACGTCTTCAGAGCACTTCTTCGTAGGACTTGTACAACAGGGATCTGTTGGTTTTTGCTCAGAGCTTTCAGAACATTTCTTAGCAGGACTTGTACAACAGGAATCTGCTGGCATCTCCCTTGCCGTATCAGAGCGTTTCTCAGCGACACTACCACAGCAGGTGTCAGGTGGTTTCCCCTTTGCTTCTGCGCAGCAGCCAACTTCAGCAAAGCTCTCTGTGGGACTTGCAAGACAGCAGCCTTTGTCGTTTACTTTTGAGCGGAGCAATTTGCGTTCTGCTGAAGGACACAAACATTGCACTTCAGGAATTGTACAGCAGGATCCAGCTGATTTCGCCGGTTCCTTCTCAGTTTCAGCGCAGCAGTCGTCTTTACATTGGTTTGAATCGCAAGGCTTGTCTTCTTTGGCCGTTTCTGTATTTCTAGAACTAGAAAGTTCTTTTTTTGGTGCTGTGTAACACCCCCCACACGGTAGTTTTTCGCAGGATCTCCTGGTTTTAGAGCAGCAGTCGTCATTGGTGTCAGACGGACCAGCTTCTCCATCACTGCATTTGGGAGAACAAGATTCCAGCTTCACTTCTGTGGCTGTGCCTTTCTCACTTGGACTGGGACAACAGGAGTCGCTGCACTTTTTCTTCGATATCTCACATTTGTCAGCAACTGAGTCGCAAGAACCATTGGCTTCTTTCTTTTGGCAACAATCATCCTGTTTATTGCTGTCCTTTTCTTCATCATCACCAGTTGCCAATGCCACATCACCACATTTCTTACTCTCACAGCATGGCCCATTCTTACACTGGTCCACTTCGTTCACAGGCCCAGCACAGCAACTGCCTTTGCAACCATCACTACACTTTTTAGCCGACTTGGTGGCAGGGGAGTCATCGGAACTTGAATCATCGTCCTGGTTGATCAGACTGCTGTAAGACTTTGAATTGGAAACTTTTCTCTTCTTTACCGTTTCATCGTCTGCATCTACTAAACTGCTGTACGACTTTGACACTTTCCTTTTACTATCACCGACTTCACCATCTTCTATATTTTCCAAAGAGCTGTGGGATTTGCTGGTGTTCATTTCGTCGTCCCCGACTTGATCTTCGATATTGACCAAACTGCTGTATGATGTTGCCATATTGGTTCAGCCTCTCTTTTATACCCTTTCTCCGGTAATCTTCTCACTCTAAAAATACTTCCCTTCTTTGTGCACACAAAGGTTTCACTCGGCCACAAAGCTAGGTTGATTTACCTACACAGGTGAAAATGTCAATATATTGACTGTAAGTATATATACATGATGCTATAAATGCTCATGATTTGGTCAAAAATTGCCAAATGGTTAGTTCTGGTCATGAACTTTGCGAACAATGGAGCAACAATGTGTTTTTCTTTTGTATTCCTGTCAATCACTCTTCTTCCTATATTTACCTTATTATGGACATATTTGACACTTTTTCCCTTACACTGGTATGCAGGTAAGAATGGACAGTGAAATTGATCTAAATGTTGCCACACTTGTGTAATTGGTTTGTAAAGTTGTTTAAAAACTTGCCTCAGAAGTTGCACTGACTTGTTATAACTACGGTGAAAATCAAAGAGCTTTTATGGACCCATAATAAACACACACCTGGGAGTACACTTTGAAGTGCACTTCACATACACAGACTCATATTACATTCCTTATATGCTGCTTTGAGTTACATTGTATCACAGCCAAGTCAGAGTCTAGTTGTCATTAAACTCTTGTTTCCTTTACATTGTAGAAGTTTTTTGGCAAAAAAATCAGAATTTACAGGAAAAGAGGTGTACATAAGCCAGAAATAATAAGTGAGAAAGTTGTCGAAATGTACGGGGATAGAAAGTCAGGAAATCTTTACCCTACACACACAGACACTAATCAGTGTCTACTTTATTGCTTTATATCAACAATTACAGCAGAAGCCTACTGTGAAACAACACTATCATCCGTCTTTAGTTTGCCGCAACTCAACTAAAGTTACTGATCCTGTAGTAAATTTTGAAACAACTTTACAAACCAATTACACAAGTGTGATAACATTTAGATCAATTTCACTGTCCATTCTTATCTGCATAAGACAGTAAACTTAAAGGTAGATTATGCACCTCGGGGACAGATATTAGGACTCTCAAATTTTTACAATACTTTTTTTGTTCTACCAGTACCACTTGTGTGGGCTCATTTTAGAAGCTCTTTGGGGGAAATAAAGTTTTCAACATTTTATTCTTGTGAAAAATCCATAAATTCATTTTTTACCATAATGCTAACACAAGGATGGTAGCCATTTTGAATTTAAAATATCAGCTCCTTTGAGGTGACATGTTTCTCTGCCACCAAAATTTCACAGTGAAACTTGATTTTTAATTCTTGATTTGGAAAGAGAATGGTAGGAAGTTTGATAGAGGAAGTTTGGTCAAAATCTGATCTGATTTTAAACGTAATGGGACATCTTACAAAAATCTGGAAAAGTTATTGCACTGTATTGTGCTTGGTAATTCTAAAGTCGCAGTTCTCTTCATCAATCTTTGCAATTTATTGATGAGGAAAGAAATGATGCACAGGATTTAAGTGATGTGTGTAGGAACATCACTCCGAGGTCATCAGTTTTCAATGCCATATTGATATATCCCAAACATTCTTTAGAGATTTTCTGTAACTTGATAGAATGTAAAACAAGTTATGATCTACTTGTCACTTTCTGGAGGTTCTCTTAGACCAAATCATATAGGGTACATGTATGTTCACGAAGGTATTGAGAAAAAAAGTTAATTTCTGTTTTTCTGAATAACTTGCTAAATTATTTTAATCCAGGGCAAGGTTCAGTTCACAACTACGTAGTTGAATATAGCTGAAATGCAGTACTTATATGTGAGGCTGTACCTCAAAGATATTGCTGTCCATACTACATTGTATCGCCAACAAGGCACTATCTTAAATTTTTTACATGTATTATTGCAATTAACTGTCCATCAGTTATGTCAATATTGACAGTTATTTTAGCATTGTCAAAATTACTTTTAAAGGGAGGCGGTTGTCAGAACTCTGTTTAAAAGTTGCCAGGGAACCCTACGACCGATGTAAACACTGTATCTAGGGTATGTTGGCGATTGATGAAATTAAAACATGTTTGTTAACAACGAATATTGTAAAATTTAAATGTTGCAGCTATGTTGACTTGATGCATCTAAATATCATGCATGAAATGCATTGTTTGTGAACAAGAAAGTCTCCCATGCCCAGTTCCAATGACTGCCTTCCTTTAACTCTTTGAGTGCTGTAATTTTTCCCACCAAAATTTTAGTTCAACATTTTACCGATTTTTATGAATTTTTATGAATTTTATGTAATTTTTTTGATAATTTTGAACAAAATGGACATCAAATTTCATCTGTTACAGCTTTTTATCAAAAAATTGGAAAAACTCTGAAAAAAAAATTGACTGAGAAATATTATTAAAGGTGAAAAAGTTGACTTTGGCACTCAAAGGGTTAATGTGTTGATTGTCTTGAGGTGAATTGCGGAGTTTTAGCTCAAGAAAATACAACAGTACAGCTTTTTTTAGCCACAAAGGACAAGGGCCAAACTAAATTCTGACTTCTGTGATGTAGAGTTGTAGTTGCACTTTCCAATTTCAATTGATTCTGTGTGTTAATACTTGATCTGTGCTTCAATTGATTATTTTCTTGTACATGTAGTTTCCTCCCTTATAGTTGTTTTTAGCCAAGAAGCCAAGACAATCAATGACAAGATGCTCATCAGCAAAGACAATGGTTAGGACATCTTACATAATCCCTGATGATAGTATCTAAATCTTATGGTTTATACCATTTTGGCTTAGGGATGGCCACTGCCAAATATGGATGAATGATTATGCGATAATGGACATACTCAAAGGGAGCAAGTACATTCATGCAAATACATGTGCAAACAATGACCGTCTGTATGGAAAGAATGCATCACTTTCATTTCAGCGACAAAGACTGCGTTCTTCAAAAAATATCATACAGAAACCATACAGAAAGTGAATACTCTGTACACTCCAATGTATTTTATAAAAGGACATTTTATCAGTAAAAATGAGAAAATCAGTCTCAGAAATTATGTGTATATTTTGTAAACTGTGCATCATTTTAAATCTGTGAATGAGATCACCCAAAGAGACGTACTTACCAAAGCAATGAGACAAATTTACCTTCAGAAATTGACCAAAAAGTAAATACTTATAAGTAAAATTAGACCTTGAAGCTTGTATCTGAACAAAAGTGACTGTAGGTGAGTCATCCTTATTAAAGCATCTTTGAAGCAAATTCCAAAGCTATCAGATGAGTGGTTTCAGAAAAAGACGATTTGACAATGGAGTTTTAAACCTGTACCATAAAACATACTAGTAGTACCGGTAACAGGGAAATTTCATGATGATTTTAACAAATGTGAGTGAGGTCAGAACCAGTAAGCTATACATGTACATGTGAATGAAATTTCAGAAAATTATGAAAAAGCTATTATCAAAACACCCGCAAATGTTCAAAATCAGTGACTACAAAAATTACCACTATTTGCGCAAGTTAAACGACAACATTCTTATCAGTCTCACTTCACTGTAGCAACACCTGTAAACCAAATTTCAGTAGAAACTGATCCACTTTCTAGAAAATTATGTTCACAGACCGAAAGCAATACAGTATCAGCTACTGTGTAACATGTGAGTTCAGATGATGTCTGATTGTAATAGTTGTATGCAATGTTTGAGATAGACTTTGGATAAAACAATGTCGCATTACATAAGCTTACGTCATTGTAATTAATGCATGCGTTACCAATTTTCTGGGGAGCAGAAAGGCAACATGATCTGCTCTATTGACAGCCTGAGTGACTGCATGCCTATTGCAGTTGTATATCTGACAAAACAATCAATACTGTATCGGCATAAAAATGTGAAATTAGATAAAACAGATTGGATGAGCCGGCACAGACACGTTTGCACTCATCTCCACTGCACTGGCGGCATCGGTGACAACTTTGCACTCAAGGACAATTTTGCACACATCACCAAAAAACAGTTGTGACATAGCAATGTGAACATAATCCCTTAATTCTCTTTGTATTGAGGCTTCAAAGGAAATGCAAGTCATTCATTTTCAATAGGCTCAAAGCATCATGGGATATCCACATACATACCAGAATCATTTTAAAAACGCTCTTTTTGGTACTGATCCCCGAGGTATACAAATTGTTGACTTCTTTATGTTGGACAGTGTTATTTGCATTGATTCTGAAAAAATAATCTATTCTTTTATAACCAATCAGAATGAATATTATAAATAAAGCATGGCATGGCCAAAAATCTTAGTATCAGTACGATATACTCTATGATTCCCATCATCATTTGAAGGTGGCCAGGCCTTTCAATTTGTTCTCAAACTTCCTATCCACTGCTTAATAGCAAACTGTCTACTGTGGGTCTCCAACCTATTTGTTCTCATTGCTCTTATTGTCTTCAGCTTTCTGATTGGGACTTTACTTCCTTTGTGCAGTGCATTGGCCAATCAAATTCTAGTTTGGAATGAAAGAGCTGAAGCTTCAAGCAGTGAACAAGATAACAGATCAGTTTGACACCTTTGAAGATTTATTGCAATAAGGCCTTGAAGCATAGACTCAAGAGAAAAGAAGGATCCAATGCTTGATATCAGCCAAATAAACGCTACTGGTAAATTTTTTGGGTTTTTTTGTCTACCAAACCAAACCATATGTGAGGTCGGAAAATGAAAGTTCTGCTTCTCCTCCTTGTGCATGCCATTTCAATCCAGAATCATCGCATCAGTGATATTTTCATGTTTGCTCTTTAGAACCATGTGGACAAATTGTAAACTTTATTATGGTGAAACAATCATCTTACTGCGTGTCACAAGTACATACACCATTGCATCAACATTCCTGGTTTTTTTTTAATGCTGGTAAGAGGATCTTGAGAGCTCAAATTGAAAGGTAAATAAAAATCTGTGCTGTCGACCTCACCTTTATAACAGGCCTTTACATGTTTGGCCTTACTGTATCTTTCAAACTAGTAGCCCAGCATTTGCCTTGTGGCATACATGTACGCTGGGATCAAATAAATACCAAGTCAGCACAAACTGACAATAAAGAGAATGATCCTGGCACAAAGACCAGAAAATATAATTCATCAAAAACTTCTAAACATTACAAAGATTATTATTGCTGGGAGTTTTTTTTACGCATTTCCCTTTCATAGCTACATAAACAATTGTCGAGAATTGAAGGTAAGAGGCATGTAGATTGGGAGCTGCAATCACAGCATATGTAAAAATCATTGAAATATCTTTACAAAGATTTTAAATGGTTTTGCAGACAAAATTATGCTGCAGCAAATTGTGCAAACACAAATTCCTGCTCACTAATGGACCTTTTGATTATGGAAAGACAAAGTCTGCTGTATCACTGTCTGTGAGTCACCCGGAATAATTAAGAGGGATTAACAGGAAAAGGGAAATCGTTTACAAACTTAAAGAAATGACAGCCATCTTGTCTCTTTAATACGTGTACATATGTTGGTCATTGTTATCTTTTTGTTTTGGTTTTTTTTGTCTCGTCTATCTGTCTTGGACCCATGGTATTTGGCACATTACATAATCAATCACAAATTATAAATCTTCCTCAGCACCTCCACTTTTTCTGACCATGGAGGTAGCAGACAGAACGCCATGCTCTTCTAACATAAGCCACGGGTGCGTGAATCTGTATCTTGGAAAAGGAGATGTGGGAAATCGATATTCATTCATTCGTTCATTCCCCCCATCTCTCTCTCCATTTCTAGAGACAGGCATTGTTGTTGAACGATGGGGAAAAAAGCAGTTTCACCTCCATGCTGATACCATTGGGGCTACCAAAAGACAGGTCACTGACTGCTGAGATTGTAAATCAGTCAATATCCCAATACCAAAGATCACTACTATTTATAGAAAGCTCCGAAGTAAGAGTCTGAGAGTCTGTTCTACCATGGATGTACATCCATGGTTCTACTCGCAATGCCCGGGTCCTGTCTCAGAGCTGTCATCAGTATGTACAATTGGAGTGCTATTAAATTTCCCGACAGGCTATGTTCAGACATCGAATACGATCACACGATTAGCGTTGCTATCTCGTTCGAAAATCAACGTTTTTGGGGTCTGAGACAAGCTTTTGTTTGGGTTTTATAGAGGGAAGACAATTATATATAACGGTCTCTGGTTAATGGTTTTAAGATCTCAACTGACTTCAGTAATTGGAATGCTAATTGCCTGACAGGCAGTGACAGATAATGGTTGGACGTCGAAGGGCAGTATTAGTGGCCATACATGTACGATCACACGATTAGCGTTGCTACTCGTTCGAAAATCAACACTTTTCGGGTCTGGGACTATTATTTCGATTGTTTTTATAAAGAGTAGTGGTCTTTGGTATGGAGATATCGACTGATTACATGAGGTTAATTTCCTGACGGGCAGTCGACGGATGGTAATTAGTAGGACTCATTACGGTTGACGACATTGTCGTAATGATGATCGCAGAATGAATACAGGTTTGGTCGATAACTTTAGGATATAAGTGGGTTTTTGTCGGTCAAAACATACTTCGTCATTGTCTGGCGCTAGAATTTCATCGATCGACATATTCACCCATGCCCCCTTTGCTTTGGATCGTAAACGTCAAATGGCTCGAACTCAAGGTTTGGCCACGGCGAAAGTGATTGTGGTACCACACCAAAATACACGCTAAGTGGATCCCAGGTCATTTACGCTTATTTACTCACCTATTATTATAGTCGCTTACTGCTAAAATCGGATCGAAGACTGTTCTTTCCGTGGCGGTTCACGCAGTGTTGAGCGGGTCACTGTTTTTCACACGGCACTATTCTGAACAGCTAATGTGATATGTGGCAACGAGTCACACGATTTTCGATACAAAGGAAAGTGGCTCTCACTTAGATTCTGTCGTTCTCACGACTCAAGCAATAGCTTCAATGTTGATTGAATGGCTTCTTATAATGACTTGCGATCTGAAATTGTGACACCATACCGGCTGACCGCCTAAATTTGAAGTCTAGACAATGAACATCCTCCAAGGTCACAGCAAAACCGGATCAGCTGACTAGGTCAGCTGACATGGTCACATGACCAATTTTATCATAAAGTTTTTTCTAGAAAAAAACATGAACGCGCTTGGTTTGCAAACACGTGATCCACATCCAGAGACAACACAGTTTCAAACACAAAGACTTTTCTAGAAAAAAACTTGCGAGTGATGAAACATGTCCTGCCAACACGTGATCCGGAGAGGTTTCAAAAAGTTTCAAACAATCTACGACCATCAACACCTGCGATGCGGCCATTATTTATGGCTGGGTCGGCCCACCTGTGGCTGTAGAACCAGTGCAGCGGCACTCCAGGGTCTAAGGCAGTACACAGCTTGCACTGCCTCCGTATACACACCGGTTTCGTAAACCGTCTAAAGCAAACCCATCGCCACGGCACAGTTAAGAAGAGAAGGGTATTGAAGCGTGTATCTCCGAGCTCAGACATATTATCCATCCATGCCATCGTGAGGCGGAGCAGGTCGGAAATTTGCATAGGTCTTTGCGCATGCGAAGTAGACATTAGCAACAACGATCAACCATGCAAACATACACATATGCAGATATGCAACCAATCCATCGGAGATGGTCTTGGAGATAAGATTACAACCGAGCTGTTACATTTAAATAATTATGCAATATACGTAGCATGTCGGATATTGCAGATGCTGCAAACCGGACGACTTCTCGTATCTGTGGAGTGCTGAGAAATTTTAATAATTTTGTAATAATGCATTGCATACATAGGCTAACTGAACGTTTTGACTTAGGCCTATAGGCCTAGATATAGTCCCGCGCATATTGGAGGATGCTAGGGACTGAGATAACTTTGTAATTTCTCAAAATGGCTGGAGTTTTTTACGGTATTTACGTTTTTGCAGTTCGAGATTTTAACCGTTTCGTAATATACAAACCGTAAGCTTATTGAATATTGCAATTTGTCGGAAACACAGCGCCTTTTCAATGTTGACGATAGCTTCGAGTATATTGGAGGATGCTACAGAGTCTGAGATAGATTGGTAATTTCTTAACATGGACGGAGTTTTAGTACAGGTTGCTCCGACCTGAGACATTTTACGTTTGTGATCTACATAGCGTGTCGGATATTCTACATAGCGTGTCAGATTGCAGCAAACTTTTTGTAAGACTTAGGCCTACCCGTGGACTTTAGATAGAGTCCAGAGCACATTGGAGGATAATCCGTGGCATTATTAGGCCAACCATATTTCGATGTGGAAATCAGAGAAAGACATGATAAATTATGTCTAAATTGCATTTCGTCACTGATTTCAGACCCAAGGAAATGACGTTTACCAGCTAATTTTACATAAACCACTGCGATTTTGTGAATGAATTCGAAAATTTAAATTGCAAGAGGTGCGCGATACATTTGGCGGCCAGGCATCTTTCTAGTTTTGAAAGAGAAAAACATTTGTGTGGAAACGGCTTTAAATTGATATTTACGAGTGTTGACTAGCAATATTGCGCATGAAGTAGTTGCTCTTGTGCGACGTGTTCTGTCTTATGCGTGAAACAAAATCGAATATTGCAATTTGATACACTGCCCCTTATTTCGGATATGCGATTTTCGATATTGGTTTGGACCCGACAATGTTCCATTTTTAGTGATAATCCCGTCTCACTGACACTGATACATTTTATAGACAAAACATCCATCCGCGCCCATACTGTCTACGGTTTCCTCAATAGCTGGTGTCTACATGTAAAAAGCGCGCTCCTTCCTGTCCTTGTGATACTTTCTGATAAAACTGCAAAGTTAGTGTCTATGCTGAGCCGCTGTTTACTCAGCCTGAGGCTGATTTGAAAGTCTGGCACAAGGACAGCTATGGATCTAGAAAGGCCAGTCAATGACAGTTACATAAAGGCACTTCTTGATCCCGGGAAATGTGAAAAAAAAATATTAGGAAAAGACATCAAGCTGTAGAGAACTACAAATCAATTCCGTGTTTATCAACCCCGTCAATTAATTATTTTATTCTGAATAAGGAACGCATCTAGCCGCAAAGCAGTTACCCTGAAACTTTGTCCTGTCTGGCACACGCAACTCAATAACAGCTCTATTGGGATGGGGGAGTATGGTGACCATGAGCCGTTTGTTTTGGAAAAAAAGCAGAGTAACTCGTTTGTAATTAAAAATGCCTGAATGGAACGTTCACATTTAATGTAAAACTTATTATGTTTGGCATGGCCGTCCGACTTGTGACGCCAGGTCAAGGTAAACATTAGAGACGCAATTTTCAATCCCAGGTTCTCGCATTAGTGGAGTTCTCCTCCCAGTCAAACACTTGGCCAGTATGTTTGATTTCTAACTGATCTCAACCTTTTGGCTCCTTTTGCTAATCCTGCAAACAGAGTTTACACGAGAGTTTGATTAAAGGCCGGTTCAAATCGCCAACGGTCATTGATTCCCCACCACCAACGCTCGAATTTCCTAAAAAATCGTCTTCCAGTCGCGTTAGAATTTGAATGTAACCGCACAGTTCGATCGGCAGCAGCTTCGCGCTGACTGCTTGGCAGTTGTTTGCCCTGTTGCGACCGAAAAAAAACTAAAAAGTGGCATTTTCTGGAGCGTGTGCCCGCGTGTTGCCTATTTGGTGTCCACTTACACAGTGAACGCAACCACATGGCTTCGCGCCCTTTTAAAAGGAGGCTCCGCCTTTACAAATGAAACATTGACAAACGAATTAACTTCCTGTTCTACACCAAATTTCGATATTCGATTTATTCCTAGCATATTGCAAAGCGATGGTCCTTACATATTCTCACTTGTTTCGTGCGAACATTGCATATGTGCTGGATTTCGAGCTAATACGCGTTTCGTTCTCTAATATCATCATCATATATAACAGTCTGAAAGGAGGGTACTTCATTTGCATGCATAATTAGGGATTTAGTTCAAATTCGAACAGCGCCCTCTAGCCAGTGAGTGACGGTTATGGCATTTTCACCAGAATTTTATCCGCAGATATCTCAGCCTTCGTTTAGCATCCGTCCTGTTTCCAGTTAGCGGCTGAATTGTACTCTTAGTTAGTGTTCGCCGATGATTTTTTATGGGGTTTTATCGATTCGTTTTTGCGTTAGCCTTATTTTCATGGTTTTCGAGCGACCGAAAATGCCGTTCACTAAACACTGCCGCAAAAGCATATCCAAAGTCAAATTTCCATAAGAAGTAGGGAGGGGACGTATCTTGAGTAGGTCCATACGATCTGAAAAAATCTCAGTGGCTTAAGCCTCCGTTTTTGAAATAAGTCTCGTTGAAGTTGACTATATGCAGCGACGTTCATGTGTTAAATCTAACATGGCGACGTACAGCGCAGCGTGAGTGTACACGTATTAAAACTCTTTCAGCTCTTTCTCGGTCCTCACCGGCTAACTTGGCAGATTTTTTCGGTTCTGTTTATGTTTTCAATGATTGTGACGAGGAAGCAAGACTGCAAGCTTGTGTTACCTCACTGGCCAACACAATCTGCCTGGCTGGCTTCTCGGTAAAGTCGTGGACAGTGCAAATGGAAAAAAAACACTACGGTGACAGAAGGGCTACGTTTATCACTGTCTGCGGCCGTACACGTAGTATAGTGGTAGACACCCGTCGTACTGACTAGCAGTGCTGTTTCGTTTATGAGTGATTTTTTCCGTTTTCGCATTCTAGTAGCTAGCAAGCATACTAGTACAAAAACTGTAGGAAATAACATCGACTGCAAAAATCTCCGTGGATAAATACGGCTACTCTGTATCCCGCACACGAGTACGTGAATATAGATGCGGCTAGAATTCGAATGATAGCCGGTAAACAGCTGCGCGTTGCGGCCATCCCTGCTAGCATTACCGTGCGTGCTCGAACTAGACTGGCACATTTTATAACTCATGTAACTAGCAAAAAATTTTTTTAAGTATTGATGGTCATAATGTGACATTAATTAAATACTTTATTTATATATAACATCAGTGACCCGAGATTATAGGAGTAAACTTTGAAAAAAATGAAAGACTAATCGTGTAACACCCGCGCCGTGTGAACTACAAGTGGTTTGGTCGCGGTAAACAGCGTGGAGTGTACGTAGCGTAACGGGTGTTCGTATACTCATAGACCCTCGAGATCTACGTATACAGGGATATGGTAACTGCATGCCAACATTCAACACTGCCGCAAATACATGTCCATGGTCGCACGGTCATGAAAATTTCACCAAATGTTGATAATAGTTAAATGAATATTTTCTGAAATTTTCAGCTTGGCTTAAGACCTCTAAGGTCATTATCGAGCTGTTTTACGAAAAAGGTGAGGTTTACTTCCGCATTTGGCGGGTCGACCTCGCCACCCACTTTGTAGCGATTTAAATAAAATCTTCTCAACTTTTGTGAGTTTACCCAAGGAAAACAGATCATTAGTATGTATGCTACAACTGAAAGCAAAAATTATAGTTCTAGCTATTGTACGTTTTGCTGCACGTCGATATTTAAAGACCACCCTTTCGCCGTATTTTATCCCTCACTGCAGTGGCGGTCAGCGTAACGAAAACGAGGCTCTCTAACACGAACTTTTATGCAAATTTCATAGGCTCCTTTCAGACTGTATAAGCTGGCCGCGTAATGCACGGCGTTACATGTAAAATCCGATGTTGGAAATGCCAACTCTAAAACGACAATCACAGAAAAGAATATGACGATATTTCAGAATTCCATCTTCGATTTCGACATTCAAATTCGGTTGGCCTAAAAATGCCACGGATTGAGGATGCTAGGAACATGTAGGAAATGAGATAGCTTTGTAATTTCTCAACATGGCTTTTTACTTCAGTGCAGTTTGCTCCGAGCTGAGACATATACTATAGCATGTCGGATATTGCAGATTGCAACAAAGGGAGAGACTTGTCTTAACTGCCTAGATAGCCCTCAGTATATTGCAGGATGCTAGGGAGTGAGAGGGATTTGTGCGGAGTTTTTACGTAATTAGTGCAGGTTTTACCGTGAGCTGAGAATATAGAGCCCCGAGCGTGTCGGAGGATTTCTAGCAGAAATCTTGCCACAGATTGCCAGATAGAAAACTAACGTGAAGGAATAAAATCCATCAGGAAGGCACCTTCAGGTACAACGTATTTTATTTACAGCGTAGGGCCTAAGCTTACAATCCAGGCGCCCAGTTTTCAGGCTACAACACATGGTACCCTGAAATCTGGTTGTCGGTGTTATTTGTACTGTCGTTTATGTTCATATTAATGTTGTTTGTGTGTTGTTAATGTTATTAATATTATTGTTGCTGACTGATAAAATCGAACTAACATAACAATCGTGTTGTTGCTTCAATGTCGATGTCATAAAAACATTACAAGAACTCGTTATTTGACTTAATAGGCCCTACTACTCTCTCTTTGGCCATGTAGGCTAAGCTTAATTTCGTTCATGTACGCACAAATTTATCTGCTATGTAATTTTCTTTCCTTTATTCAGAACCGTATCCGTATATTGTATTCCGTATTATGTACACTTCCATCTGTATTGAAACTGTATGTGTATGTAGTTTCGCCCGAAACGTACGTGTTAGGGCCTACGTGTGTCTTGAGTGAATTCATCGGAGACCCATAGCGTTGTAGAATTTTCAGATTCTACAAGCAGTTTCAGAGATTTTTTTTTGACAAGAGGACAAAAATTGCCAAAAAATACAATGTTGCAGATTTCCTAACAGTTTGGATAAATCTAGTGTAGCTTTCACCAAGAAACCAAACCAAATTTAAAGCTGTATGACCGTTGATTTCTGAGAAGTCAATGAAAAACACAATGGAGGGCCCACAGGGGCTCGAAAAGGATCAACTAAAATATAATAAAGAATAATAAATCTATTTTGATTGTACGCTTCTAAGCTCTCTATAAGCATGGCCCTAGCCTGACAAATTTGCCGGGGGCAAATCACGCATTTAAAATTTGAAATCCAAAAATCTAATTTCTTGTACACAACTGCGCTTTTTACTTCCCACCTCAAGCAAAGTACATTCACACATATCATCAAACATATATAAATGTACATACATAGCTTTTTTTGCGGAGGAAAATTGTCATAAACTGCCAATAGTTTGTCTGATAGACTGCATGTATTATGATTTGACATTTTTGGCTGAAGCACTTTATCAGCCACATCTTGCCTTCTTATGATTACATAAAATATGGTAACCCTCCCACAAATGTATGAAATATCATGTCCCTTCAAAAATGCCTGTGTGATAAATTGCGATCCTCCCTCCCAAAACGCCACCCTCCCCTGTAATTTCTGTCCCTAACTGACATAACAATTAAACCAATTGTTATGTTAATTAGCAAATACTGTTTCAGTTATTCCTGCATATAACAGTGATGGTGGGGAAGGAGTCAAGTTTTAGAATGTCGGACAGGAGGAGGGTCACATTTTAGACGGGAGGATAGGGGGGATGTCGCATTTTACTGTACAGGTGTGCACGGAATTCCCCCTGCCCGTGCCTTTCCTGTAGTTCCTGAAGGCTCCTAAACTGAACAAAATATTGTCAAAATACAAAAATAATACAGCTACTGCCCTTCTAATGTCTACGGGCAGTGTCACTGTCACTGCGTACCGGCAGTGACAGTGATAACTCTGACTGTGATGTAATTGAAGAAGAGTTTTGGTCATGGGACGAGCTATGGCCAATAGTTGCCGATTTAACATTTTTTACATTTATGACACGAAAGGTCTGCACGAAATACATTCTATGGTCGGGTCAGGTTTAGCTGGGCTTGCACGAATACATTCTTTACATTTATGTCACGGAAGGTCTGCACGAAATACATTCTTCGATCGGGCAGGGTCTAGCTGGGGTTGCACGAAATACATTCTTTACATTTAATACATATAATACATTTTTTACACGAAAGGTCTGCACGAAATACATTCTTTACATTTAATACATTTTACATTATGGAACGAAAGGTCTGCACGAAATACATTCTATACATTTAATACACTTTTTACATTTAATACATTCTTTACAATTGATACACTTCTGCATGTTTTACATTGATGACATGAAAGTTCTGCACGAAATACATCATAAGCTCGGGGCAGGTTGTAGATGTGGCTTGTAAAAGTTCAAAATGGGCGAAAATTGTCCTAGCACAAGGTACATAACCGCTGAGCGACGCTTAGAACAAGTTTGACACGACAAAGTGTTACATAATCTATTGTTATTCAGCACCCATTCACACCTATGGCCATGTAGAAGTCCAGATGTAAAAAATAGACATCCATGGTTAAACCACGGCACCTGTAACTTGTCTTACGTGCGGACATTTTTACGACAAAATGTATTAATTGTACAGAATGTATTTCAGGCAAGGCCCGCCTAAACTCACGATAAGGTGGGACCGTCCCTCTGCACGAAATACATCATAAGCTCGGGGCAGGTTGTAGATGTGGCTTGTAAAAGTTCAAAATGGGCGAAAATTGTCCTAGCACAAGGTACATAACCGCTGAGCGACGCTTAGAACAAGTTTGACACGACAAAAGTGTTACATAATCTATTGTTATTCAGCACCCATTCACACCTATGGCCATGTAGAAGTCCAGATGTAAAAATAGACATCCATGGTTAAACCACGGCACCTGTAACTTGTCTTACGTGCGGACATTTTTACGCCAAAATGTATTAATTGTACAGAATGTATTTCAGGCAAGGCCCGCCTAAACTCACGATAAGGTGGGACCGTCCCTCCGAACCGAGTCCTGATAGTTTGTGCGGACATGTTATGAAAAAAAAAACATTTTATGTAAAGAATGTATTTCGTGCAGACATTCATGTAAAGAATGTATTAAATGTAAAGAATGTATGAAATGTAAAGAATGTATTTCCTGCAAGCACAGCTAGACCCGACCTGACCCGACCTTAGAATGTATTTCGTGCAGACCTTTCATGTTATAAATGTAAAAAAAGGTATTAAATGTAAAAAATGCATTTCGTGCAGACCTTTCACGTACTAAATGTAAAAAACGTAAAGAATGTATTAAATGTAAAACATGCATTTCGTGCAAGACCGGCCCAAACTCCCGATGATGTCCGATAACTCCCGAGAAAGGCCCGAGAGTTCGGTGTATTTCGTACGGACATTTGTTGAAAAAATGTATTAAATGTAAAGAATGTATTTCGTGCAGACCTTTAATGTAATAAATGTAAAAAATGTATTAAATGTAAAGAATGTATTTCGTGCAGACTTTTCATGTAATAAATGTAAAAAATGTATTAAATGTAAAGAATGTATTTCGTGCAAGCCCAGCTAGACCCAGCTAGACCCGACCTTTCGTGACATTAATGTAAAAAATGTATTACATGTAAAGAATGTATTTCGTGCAGACATTTCATGTGAAAAATGTATTAAATGTAAAGAATGTTAGTCCGTGGGCTAAAACTCAAATATATCGATGATATGGGTAGGTACATGAGTGATAGTTCCAAGAATCATCACCAGTCTCTGTTCCGCTCCTGTTTCCGGGGCGATTGCTTTAGCCGTCAATCTGTTTATCTATAATAAACTTGAAAATCTCGAGCTGGTATCCATTCTATCTATTTCAATCCTATTCCCACTACTGGACCTGGCCTCTCTGTTATGATCAGTATCTTCGTTTACGCGCAAGTTTAACATGTGCATATGTCAGTGCATTATCCGTGCGGAAGTTTGATATAAATCGGTTCAGACATGTCTAAGTTATGCTATCGCCGTTAAAAGATGAAAAAATGTTTCCACTCAATCTGAAAATAAAGTGATATTTATTTATTTATTCATTTATTTATTTATTTATTTAGCCGTATACACATACGTAACATTGGCATAAAATGAAATACAAATGCATATCTTTGCCATAGTCTATCATATTTGTCCCACGTTTTAAACAAATAAGCGGATGCATGGCTTTGATTAAGCTCTGTACGGAAAGATAAGGTGACAAAGTATGAGACCGTTTTGTCACTGTAGATTGAACATTTCACATTGACAGCACAATATATTGAGTTTTGGTCAATAAACGTACACTTATAATTGTTGGACGTGAAATTAAACCAGTACAATTATTCTCATCTCAGATCAAGTTGTTTCACTTCTTATATACCGTCGGCTACACATGCATGATAAAATTGTCTCGTATAAGTCTGTGTTGGATAACAGGTAAATAGTAACGCTTGTAGAAAATCCGCATTTGTGGTGACATCTTTCTTTTCAAACAAACATACAAACATATATTTCAGTCGACTATACTCATCGAAAATCAGGGCTCGAAATTAACTTTTTTCCCTGGTAGTCCCATTGGGTTACCATTTTTTGAAGTTTGTAGCCCAGTGACAATGTCTGGTAGCCAATGCATTAATGAATAGGGTTTTTTGTAGAGGATATTTTATTTATATCTAGACAATGAACGATTTATTTTGCACGATTCTATCCAGGAAGTGAATTTTCTAGTCATATGACATCAATAGCTGCAGATCATAGCCTATAGGAGTACGGTATAGCATGTGTAGTGGATAACTTTGACGCCTCAAAGTTTGACGACCTATTCACACATACGCAGAGCTTATACAAATTTTTATGTTCGCCATGACAGACTTTTCACTCAGCACGTGTAAACATAACACAGCTAAAAATAGATTGGCTATGGATTTCAGGATGAAAACTTGGTACAGTCATGTTCCTAATACTTTCGTGGCAATTTTGGCTATATTTCTGCACCATAGTACACACTATCATGGAATGATCTCGTACACTTCGGAAAGCGTGATTTGTGGATGGCCTGACAGCTTTTTCTTTGCAGTTTGAATAATTTTGTGTTTAATTGTGATTGATATATTGTGATAAATAACTATAAAAATGAATGTTCATTGGCAATCATTTCCCGAGCCTGTCATCCAAGTACATCAGTTCAGATAATGATATTTTATTGAAAGTTTGTCGCAACAAATTTGACTGCACTGTCGCCTTTTAATTTACATAACAAAGTCATAGTCTGGCCTTTCTGTGTCCCGCTGGGTTGACTGTATGAGCGTCGGTCATCTCAAAGTGATCAACATCATGTTGCCCGCTAAGTAATTTCATGTCCCAGGTTTTGGTAGTCCGTGTGGGCTACCATTTCATGGCTTTTGGTAGCCCCATGAAAAAGTTGGTAGTCTGTGGACGCGGGACTACCGCTAATTTCGAGCCCTGAAAATTATTGAGTTCAAACTACTATTGTGATATATAGTGACTGTCGTGGGATGTACAAATGTAAATAAACGTTGATAACAAAATAACAGTATGCACCAACAATGTGATATGGAAAGCCATAGCTGTCTTATAATGTATGATATCATTATGTGATGCGGACATGCCATTATAGTCATTAAGTCCGACATTACACCAAAGTATGATCTGAGAGAAAATCTGTTTATGATATCATGAGTGCCAATGTCAACGTGTACTTGCTATACTGATGATCTCTCTGACCACTATTGCAAATCTACGTTATATGGTGCATCCACAGCGGTAATCTGTAAAAATACCTGTAAAGTATATATAGTCTAATATGTTGACCAGAAAGTAGGTTTCATCAATTAATCTGCCAATATCACATAAAAAGTATATTTGTGCTGTTAACAAATTAATTAATCCCTATACGATAAACACATTTGACTGATTTGACTATTACGTGGACAACGTTTGTGTTCAGACTACAATAATTATTGTTAGTGGTAAAGTGACGTACTTTTGCAACCAGGGTGAAAATGAAAGCGGAAACCCTTGGAAGCAAACACACATGGTATTGGAAAGGTTAAAGACTGAAAACAAAGAAGAAAATTTCTTAATCCCATAGGAAAGTCAATAACGTACTCTTTGGTTATTCTACAAGGTTCTATTTCTAAACGTCCGGTCACTAGACGACAATGACCTCTTGGTCAGACAATATGCCCTTCTTGAAGACAATATAGATCTGATAGCATAAAAATAAGGAATGAAAATGATAAAATGTGCCTAATGGCAGAGACACGTGGTAGATCATAAACCAAATATTATCTTCAAAGAACCAGGACTGAACTGGGGACAGGTGTAGGATTGGGTTTACTTCGAAGAAGCTGTCCAGCGCCCACAAAGCAAAATTGCACGCGCCAATGTATATTATTACGTCGATGAAGCGGTTAATCGATTGTGTGTCACTTGGATGATAACGCACAGCCGTGATGAGTAGAGTTGTCTGCACCCACGACAGAACCATTGTAATAATGGCCTCCATAAATATGAGAGGAGGGAAGCCCCCCGTGAAGCAGTTGTCGATGGACTCTCCGAAACTGCCGATGGCGGCCATCGTGCTGAACATGTGATAGAGCAAAATACCGGATACCGAAACGAGTAACAATTCATCATTTCCAGTCATAGAAATGCTGAGAGTATAGTCGTGGTCCTCCAGTGTTCGATAAGCACACCAACATGCTACAAGCAGACAAGTTAAAAAGAGTAATTTATAGATGTAATATACGAACATGACTGTGGTCGTTGTATCACCCGTTATGCTTTTAACAGTGAGTATCACAGCCAGAGCGATCAGAATTATGCTCAGGACTATTCCAAGTATTAATCCACAACTTCTAAACACTGATCTTCTGGAAACCACGTGAGAATTGTATGGTGCATCTCCTTTCATATTGACTGGAACGGTTCCATATCGCTTCTTGCCTCTGACAAGATCTCTTGCCTTTGTTTGCAGATTTTCCACCAAAGAAGATCTCTGTAAACCTGTTTCTGTTTGCTCTGCAGTTTGGTCTAATTTACTGCAAGTGCTGGCATTGTCTTCTCTGTCAATGAGGGTGCGTGTCTCGTCATCTTTATCTTCTTCAACACGTCCCTGTCCTTTGTTTCCTTCAGTCTTTGCTTTTTCAGTTGACGAGCTATCTGAACTTGTCGTAGACATCATCTCGTAGAGAATACCTGCAGCCAACAGAGAAAACTCAAGCACAAATGGAGACATGAAGGCTTCGGCATATTTCATGAACTCATGAAATGGCGTTGTATGATTCCAACACATTTGAACGTGTGGAGTGGTAATGGTCCCGTTCGTGATCATACTCCAATTTAAGTGTAGGTCTTCCTCAGAATGATTTAGTAAGGGACTGGACACAAATTACAGGGGGGGGGTGGGCCGGTGTTTTTTGGGGGTGGGTCGCCATTTTTCGCGCAAGCATTTTTGAAGGGTCATAAAATTTTGTGCAAGCCTATGGGGGAGGGTCACCTTTTTTCATGCATCAAAGCTGAAATTGCATGTGCACGTTATGGAATACTGAAAAAAGAAAAAATACCTCCTGGCACTTTCATTTTCTGCCATTACCATTTTCGGCGCGCCCTTCGGGCGCAAATTTCAGGTATAATAAACAATGTATTGATGATCCAAGCAGCCACATTGATTTAAGTTGTCATGATTTCTACTTATTCAACACTATTGTGCATAACTGTCCCCTATAATGACTCTTTCAATAACAATTTGGGAGATTACTTATTTGACATCATTCTCCCATTGACAATACATTGGGTATAGGTCAGTGTCAAACGTTCATGTCGCTGTATGTACATTTTTTCATTTTTTGAGGACATTGACAGAATACAAACTGTTCAGAATAGTGCATAGTGTCATCAATAACAACTGGAAGCTTCAGGTCGAACAACTTTTGAATAACAATTTAGGATCAGATAACCTATGAGTTATTTGTAGTTTCCTCATAGCCTACAATGTATAGTGAATCAACATTTTGGGAAATTTCTTGTACAACCATGGACTTGAAACCACTCTAGTCTAATCATGAATATTAATACTAATAATTAGGTGTACATAAATGCACAGGTTTACCAAGTTTTGTATTGGAAAAAAATTATTCATAGTTTCATCATAGACTGCCATGTATAGTGAATGGACATTTCAGTGAAATTCCAAAATCAAATTTCTTGCACACCCATTGACTTGAAACTGCTCTAGTCTAATCATGAACATTAATACCAATAATCAAGTGTACATAAATGCACAGATTTTCCTATTTTTGTATTGGAAAAAAATTATTCATAGTTTCATCATAGACTGCCATGTATAGTAAATCGACATTTAAGTGATATGCCAAAATCAAATTTCTTGCACAACCATTGACTTGAAACCACTCTAGTCTAATCATGAACATTAGTACCAATAATTGAGTGTACATAAATGCACAGATTTACCTATTTTTGTATTGGAAAAAAATTATTCATAGGGTTTCACCATAGACTGCCATGTATAGTGAATCAACATTTCGGTGAAATTCCAAAATCAAATTTCTTGCACACACATGGACTTGTAACCACTCTAGTCTAATCAAGAACATAAATATCAATAATCAAGCATACATAAATACACAGATTTGCCAAGTTTTGTATTTAAAAAAATTATTCATAGTTTCTTCATAGACTACAATGTATAATGGATCCACATTTCATGTGAAATTCCAAAAACAAAGTTATTGTACACAGATGCACG
The DNA here is from genome assembly GCF_041260155.1 of Ptychodera flava. Lineage (NCBI taxonomy): Eukaryota > Metazoa > Hemichordata > Enteropneusta > Ptychoderidae > Ptychodera > Ptychodera flava. The sequence goes on from NC_091939.1 coordinate 30,464,429, forward strand.
TGTTACCACCCTCTTCTAATCAAACACAATTATGTCAATTATTCAGGGTCATATATACACAAATAGTGCATATTTTTAATTCTGAAAATTTTTTTTGACAGTTTTGTCATAGACTCCCATGTATAGTGGATCAACATTTTATGCGAAATTCCAAAAACAAAGTTATTGTACACAGATGCACATTTTACCACCCTCTTCTAATCAAGCACAATTATGTCAATTATTCAGGGTCCATATATGCACAAATAGTGCAAATTTTTAATTCTGAAAATTTTTTGACAGTTTGTCATAGACTCCCATGTATAGTTTTGTTATAGACTCCCATGTATAGTGGATCAACATTTTGACAGAAATTCCAAAATCAAATATCTTGTTCACATGTGCACTTGTAAACAACCCATGCTAATCAAGTATATCTATATCAGTTATTAAACATCTGTATATGAACAGATATAGCTAGTTTTATACTGGAAAATACACGTTCGTAGTTTTCTTATAGTCGACTACATGTATAGTGAATCAACATTATCGATAAAATCTAAAAATTACATTTTTTGTACAGGCATGCACTTTTTACCTGCCACTTCAAGCAAAGTACATTTACATGAATAACACACATATGATTTGATATTTTTTGGACAATGCGTTATATCGGCCACATTTTGCCTTCCTTTCGGGAGGGCGACTTAAAAAGTATAGCAAGTCAGAAGGGGGTCTTTAACACATTGCGGGTTTTTTTGGGGGGGTATTGAGTAACAGGGGAGGGTCACTTATTTTCATGCACGGATAAGGGGGAGGGTCACTAATTTTTGTGCATGAACTTTTGAAGGGTCACTATATTTTACGCAGCGGTTTTTCGAAAAACACCGGCCCACCCCCCCCTGTAATTTATGTCCAGTCCCTAAGTCGACTCCCGCCTTCGTTGATAGACGGGGCAGTTCGTCTGAGTTTGCACAGTTAAAGTTCGTGTTATGATCTTCGGAGTTGACATGGGAGCCGTATTCAATAACGAAATTAGCGACCCAGAGTAGCACATTTGCCGCCATTAAAAATAATATCGCATACCGAAACCTTGTCCTATTTTGAAAGACGGTGCCCTGGAAAACGAAAATGAATCTCATCAGACAGGCTGTGAATAAGACCCTTGATGTGTGGTAAATTACCCTTGACACCATTTCAGAAACTTTGCCACGAGGTACATCTGCACACTCTACAATATCATAGATGGTCAGGATTGCGAAGATTATCCTTCCGCAGCCGAAAATCAAGATGCCCACGGCGTTGCTGCAGTACAGTAGCTCGAGGTTTTGCCTGGGTATTTGGGTCGGACGGCAAAACCAGAGCTACAGATCCAACCGTCCAGAGAGAGTGCAGGTGCCGAACGTCTGGCCGTTCGGCGCGCCTTGCAAAGTTATTCGGCGAATCCGGCGTTCTTCTCCTTACCGGTTTACCTTCAAATACTATTTTGCACCTACCCGCTCAAGGATGTCTCGCTATTTATCCAAAGTACTGCCGTTCGGCAGGTTTTTGTGTGCCGATCGCGGGTTACTCACTGAATGGGACGCCATGTTTGAAAGGGATGACGTCACAGTCTCGCACATCCACGTTACTATCTATTAGCATAACAATGCACACATTTACGTTGTACGTGTACGCTGCGCTGCAGCTGGTTCTTTCAGTTCTCATAACTACTGACCGGCCGAAGTCCGTAATGAAGACGATTGATGTAATATGATAATTTTTATTAACAAAATTAAAGAGAAATGTTATAATGTGTAAATATGTACGTGCATGATATTCATGAAAGTGATTGTAAATGATTATATGATCAAGCTATTAAAGCCTCAATACAAACGACAGCATAGACGAAACAGCAAAAGCAGGCGGAAAACGAAAAGCAAACAAGGTTTTCATAAAAGTGAGGGAAGTTGCCAAGAACAAGGTAAGTTACCTTTCAAAGGCAAAAAAATAAAGTCATCCGTTGTTTCCTAAGTGGTGTTTTGTGTGATATTTCTTATCGATGTCCGAGGAGGCAAGAACGAAACCCTCCCGTCCGACAACCTTTGTATGCGATCAAGAAATCGAAATTGTCTCTAAGTGTACCCACCTTTGGTTGAGTACTTTATAAAACATTAAATGGGATTTAAACATTGATGCTATCTTGAAGGAAGGGCGATAGCGATTGTATTTTTAAGGAAACTGCTTTCCTTCAGGTTTGATAGATAAATCTTATCCATTACAGTGAAAGCGTTGTTTCATTCTCGCTCATCTGTTGGCTTCATCTGAAAATCAAAGACATATCACTTACCTCAAAATTAGAATATCAAGAGAAGTCTGTCATTTTATGATCAGCTAGTACTTAGGAAAAGCCCGATCAATTGTTAACTCTAGTAATCATATTCTGTTATAGTCATCATATTCTGTACGGAGTTCGACCCTCCGGTCGGCGTTTTACACTCGGGAACCTACTTGCAGGTCAAACCGGCGCAAGTTTTTATTAATTTCCTCCATTACCTTGCGGCTTTTAAATGATTTGTAAACTGTTTCATGTGTATGTTTTTGGTCACCGCTCTGTATCTATGTACTTTTTGTATATTTAATATTTTGATGTATTGTGTTTTTAATATTCGCACTTTTTATTGCACATGTTTATGATGAATAAAGCTGTACTGAGTTGAATTGAACTGAATAATTTCAAAGGCCATCACGTCATATTAAAAGCGAACTACCGTTGAACAAACTCATTGTCGATCAAAGCACACAAGACGACGTAAAGACCGACACAAACAGACAATTTCAATAAAGGAAAAAAAAACCCTGAAGTTTCTCAAACGAAGAAAGCAAAAAAATAAATAAACAACGTACGACACGGAACACGTAAAAGCTATAATGGAAGATTAAACAAAAACAAGAAAAACAATAAAACCCCTTCAATATAGGAGCAGGCATAGCAATTATGAATACGAAAGATTACATTCTAAGAAAATAATATACCGCTGAAAATTCAAACTACACATGTATTATTGTAAACCACGGGACGGTGACATGTAACCAACGCAGCGCGACTTAAGTACACGATGGATATGGGAACAAAATTATGACGAGGTAACTGAACTTACAGTTTCCCCGATCCCGTAACGAAAATAATACGGTCATACTCTTGTATACAAATAACGGAATGATCTATCAAATCTATTTATCAAAACGTTCCCAAGTTACTTGTTGTTCCAGTCAAACATATCAAATCCTGGTATTTTTTTCTATTTTTTTTAATTCAACGGAGAATACAGTATAAACAATTCTGTGAATAGAACATAGGCTCACCAGCAGCCTCAACAGAAATAGCTGGCATAAGATTCCATGAAACGGAGAAAATTATGTTAAATCTCCACTCCGGTCAAATATTCCGATGGAAACGTTTCAGACACGACATTTCCATGTTTTACGCTGGAAAGGGCCATATACCTTACTTCAAATTCACATTTGAACATTCAATCGACAAAATCTCGTACCTTGACTCAGTGTCGGAGATATGACCGAGAAAGAAGGCCCGACATTTATTCAGTGTATTTTATTTAATTAACTTCGTTTTATTGATACGCGGAGTTTTATTTCCCGAAAAGTCCTCGCGTAACTTTCCATTGCACAAAATTAAATGCTTGTCCGCATTTTCCGCAAAAACTGCAACTGCAACCAGGCGAGCATGCATCAATAAAAATTGTTATAATTTCAGGCAGCAGTGTCCGATATCGCGTATGCAGCTAAATTTAGTAATAGGAATCAGTCAAACAGGCATGAAATCAACTATGTAAGAGACGCACTACCGAGCCTTCCATTATTTATTTCGTTTAATTTTTACTTCAGTTTTGTTTAATTTGTATTTTATTTGTTTAGCTTCGTTTTACTTGTACACGTACAAAGATTTTTAATTCCCGAACATGAAGTCAATCTGGCGTAACTTTTTTACATAGCGCAGCAAATATCCGATGGCGTTTTGGTATCGCAATTGTTATGCTAATAGGATAGGAACGTGGATGTGCGAGACTGTGACGTCATCCCTTTCAAACATGGCGTCCATTCAGTGAGTTACCCGCGATCGGCACACAAAAACCTGCCGAACGGCAGTACTTTGGATAAATAGCGAGACATCCTTGAGCGGGTAGGTGCAAAACAGTATTAGAAGGTAAACCGGTAAGGAGAACAACGCCGGATTCGCCGAATAACTTTGCTAGGCGCGCCGAACGTCCAGGCGTTCGGCACCTGCACTCTCTCTGGACGGTTGGATCTGTAGCGCTGGTTTTGCCGTCCGACCCAAATACCCAGGCAAAACCTCGAGCTACTGTACTGCAGCAAGATGCCCACGGCGTTGATGGCCTCGTGTTGCACGTGATCGCCAGCCCCCGTTCCCGCTTTAGTTGTCGTCGATTCTTGGTTAAGAATGAAGAGCAGGCACTGATAATCTGGAACCCTTTTTAACAATTTCAACATGGCTACCTGTGTTTTTCATGCGAATAACTCCACTTTGAAGCCATTCTGTTCGTCTGACAAATATCCATACCATCAGTGCAATGGAAACGCCCATTATTACAGTACGGAGTAGAGGCAGTATGACGGGCAGGTAAACGAGGTAATGCTCTGCATGTGGCAGCCAGTAGCAGACGTGGATGGCCACGCCGAAACACAGCAACACCATCATCATCAGAACCGCCGATATGAAACCGTCTCCTTGTGCTGGACGACCGTCATCTCTGTTCTCGAGCTTCTTGCCGGTGTCTAATGCATAATATGGAAGCCCTAGCACCATACTGAACTCGGGGGCTTCAACTACACTGTAAAAATAGCGGACGCTAGACGCGTCTTTACGCGTTCAAAATGTACGTGTCGGTGTTCAAATTTGAACGGCTAGTGTTCATATTGTTAACACTAGTGTTCATATTATTAACAATGGTGTTCTAAACCTGAACACGTAGTGTTAACAACCATCTCCTTCAAGTGTTCAAAAACTCAGCATCACAGAAATTTTACAATACTGTGAAACAATTACCAATCTTTAGGGTATTTTTACTTTACAATGGCTATATTAAATTTACTACTGCCTCGCTGTCCGGCAAACATACACGGATTTTGGTGTGACGAATTTCCACTAAATGAAAAAATATTTCCGGTCTAAAATTGCTGAAAGCATGTTTTTTCTAAAAAAGAAAGTATACAAAATAATTTTACACGTTTATTACGTGTTGAAATATTGAAAATTTGAAAAGAAAATCAGAAAACCATCATGAACGTTTTAATTTTAACATCGGCGTGCAAGAGGCGTTCTATTTCTAAACACTTGGTGTTCAAGTTTGGTGCTTTTTCCTATCCCATGATGCATCAAAACGGAAGTTGCGACATTTTTCTTGTAAGCGCACCCTGAAGTCGTGATCGTGCTGAAGCAAGACCAGAAAGGGTAAGTTTTCTGTCCAAAATAGTTAAAGGTATTAGATTTTGAAGCATCTGTATTCATATCCTTCGAAATTAATCGTATTGTACTTTGAAATGGCTTAACTACGTGAAGAAACCTGTTTTCTTTCAGTGGCTGGTATACCAACAACAAGCTGTGAATACGCAGTGGTACTTTGGCCATGGCCTATCGATCGATCTCACTCGGGTCAAGGGTCATTGCAACACAACTGTAGCGATAACCCTTGACCTGAGCGCGATCGATACGCCTTGCATAGTACCGCTGCGTAATCACAGCTGACACGTCTTTTAGTAGAGACAATCACATGTAAAAAAATCAATTAAACATTGTAGAGTATACAATGTATTGTTTCAGCATATGAGAGTTTGGCTTTTTTATTTTAATCAGTTGATGACAAGAAGAAGCCAATATTTTGTAACAGTATTGAAAAGAGGCACTGTATATGAAAGTATCCCCTTTTCCTTAACCTAATCAGCTCCTTCTCTTTCGTTTAAAGTCTCCTCTCGCCATATTACCTATTGTTGCATTTTTCAGGATGTAAAAAGTTGGATATAACTGAAAATCGAAGAGTTGTTACAGAAGCTGGCGGTACAGATAATGAAGAAGATTAGTGTACAGGTAGCTGCATGTCTGGAAACAAACTTGAGAACCTCAGTTCATCTCTAATGTAGATTTAAACTTCCGAGGGTCAGTATCTGAATTTTGATAAGTTTCTGATTTTTTTTCTGTAAGCTTTGGTATCATGCTATGATCAACTACATGTTGCCGGAGGATAAGCTTTCACAGACATGTAGTCTCCTTTATCAGATGCAAGGGTGGAATGAAAAATAATAGCTGAAAGCGACAGAAAATTCAGAGTAATAAAATGTCCACTCTGACAGAATTACTGAATTTTCTGAAATTTTCACTCTGAATTTTCTGTCACTTTCTGCTTCAATTTTTCATTCCCCCTTGCATCTGATAAAGGAGACTTCACGTCTTTGGAAGCTTATGCCCTTTTAACATTTAGTTGATCATAGCATGCTATCAAACCTAAGAGAATTTTGTATTGTAGCTCAACACGTCTCTTGTTCTTAGCAACTGGTTTTTAGCTTTGCCGTCAGCTAAATAGGTGGATGTGTAGCATTGCCCTTAAATTTGTACATCCCAAAGTTTTTCTTCAAAACAGCCTGTACGAATTCTTTAATATTTGGATTACAGGTCCCCAGGGATTACCCTAATCACATATGTTCAAATTATGATGAACGAGGCAAATTTATATTTTTGATGCTAATTTTGCTATTTTTGGCAAAAATCTTCTTCTCTTCTACTGACGTCTTCAATATTTGGTAAACATGTCCCTAAGAATGACCCTAGTCAAATTGTTGCTAGTTGTGATGAAATATTCAAATTTGTATATTTCATGGCAATTTTCGTCATTTTTGGTCTAGACTAAGAATCTTTAAAAATCTTCTTCAAAACTACTAATTGAACAGCTTTGATATTTGAGACATAGATCTCTACTGATTTTTCAGATTGTTCAAATTATGCAGAAATTTGGAACTTTGTAATTTTGAGAAATTAAAGAATTTCAGACATTTTTAAGATATGAGGGATTACCAGGATGTGATATATATACGTTATGATGAAATCTACATTTTTTTTTATTTTAAGGGTGAATTTTACAATTTTTGGTAAAAACATTTGTATAAAAATTAATAGCAAGGTACACCAGAATTTGAAAGGTCTTTACGAATATGTTTTTAATTTCTGAGAAGTAGATTTTCGAAATGTCACCGATTTATTTCATTGTTTATTTAAAGATATTACGAACAAACAAACCTTTTTGTTTATGAAGGACTTTGTTGGACAAGGAAAAAGGTTTTACCCTGCCAAGGACCAATTTTCCCCACTTTCTGCATGTTGTGCCTTACTGTGACACTTTGACAACTTGACATGTTGTGTTTACTTTAATGTGGACAACTATATACCATGTGCACTAGAGAAGCCTTGACTAACTTTTTTTCTTCAAAATTTATAATTGTCTATACAAGAGGAAATGTCTTTAAGAAACCATCTTACAACAATGAAGTATGCATTCCATACATATATGTGTTTTCAACACAATAAGTAAGCCAAATTTTGAGCTTTTTCAGACGATTTTTTGTACATTTTAAACAAGTATGAACCTAAAAACGTAATCCACAATATTTAAGTAAAACCTGTTTTGTCATTACTTTGTTCATATTTTTTAAAACGATCTACAGTGTTCATGGGGATTTTTATTGCTTATGCTTTTGATAGGAGGGTGTTAACACCGTTGGTAGTTTCCTATGACAAACTTTACATACAAATTGGCAATGTTTATTTGCCCACTTTACAGTAAATTATTGTATTTACTCTAGAAATGTTTAGTGTATTTTTGGAATAAAATAATTTTACTGTATATCAGTGGTCTGTAATGTTATTTCAAGGCTTGAACACCCCCTGAATGCCCAAAATTAAAGGTGTTCAACAAGCGCGCATTATGTGTTCTAGCCTTTAACACACTTATCGTTGAACGGCGTCCATGCGTTCAAAAAGTGTTACAGCCCTTTGAACGCGTAAATGCGTTCAATTTTTTGAACACATTTCATGTGCAACGTGTGTTCAGATATGGAACACTGTGGTGTTCAATATAATGTCTGATGAACACGTAGTGTTCAAAATCTGCACACGTGTGTTAAAAAATTGAACGTTGGTTGAACACGTAGTGTTAAATTTCTGAACGTCTAGACGCGTTCAAAAAGTGTTACAAAAAGGCGTTTAATTGGTGTTCTATCCTTTAACACTCAACTTTACAGTGTATGTAACTGCATCTGAAACAGGCAAAATAATGAAGGGCGCAAAATTTTTCATCAAATTAAATCGCAAATTGGTGGTGGTAATGACATTCAAAGTATTGTTACAAAACACGTTGATGAAAATATAGAGAAGTGACATATTATACTCACACTCTAGGGGGTGATATTGTAGGTAGCAGGGGCAACTTTCTTGCTTTCTACTTGCTTACTCACTCACTTACTTGCTTACTTACTTACCTACTTTGTTACTTGCTCTCTTTAGTCTGGTGCTTGTATATCATGCATTGTCCCTTACGCCAGATGATAATATTTCGATTTCGAACTATGTTATCGTGCCTTTATATTATACATTATACACAAATACCTGCGCCCTTCGTCTTATAACATTATACCTTTAAGCCTGAGGACAATATTTCGTTTTTCCATATTATTATCAAAGCGTTTGCTTCTATCACTGTCAATATCATGTCACCAACATGGCATCAGTGATAGTTATAGGCCCCCGATGTGTATGGTGCTAGTGCTTGTACATATTGCATTGTACGTAAACCCATCATTTCGTCCAAAAAGATAAGTCCCTTAAGCGTTAGAATAATATTTGGTTTTTGCATTTTTTTATGAAACTGTTCTCTCCTTACCCTGTGAATATCATGTTCCCCTTTCATGGCGTCAGTGATAGTTATAGACCCCGCCTCAGCATGGCACGAGTGCTTGTATATATTGCATTGTACATAAAGCCCCTCCCCACTTCTCCCAGTAACATAACTCCCGTAAGCTTAAGGACAATATTTCATTTTTGCATATCGTTATCAAAGTGTTTTCTTCTGTTACTGTGAATAACTTATCCCCCTTCACCACATCATACAGGCCCCCATAATATGGTGCTAGTGCTTGTATATATTGGATTAACACGATTGGAACTATTTTGGGATAATTGGATTTTCCTTTTTTTTCAAATTTCTCAAAAGTGTTAGGTGCCGTATAGCTGAATTGTGCAATAATACAAATTACTCATAAAAACAAGTGTGTAATGTAAAAAGAAAAGCATATGAGATTACATTTGTGGATTAAATCGATATTACTTCACCATCCAATTATCCCTAATTAGTTCCAATCGTGTTGATTGTACATAAAGCCCCGCCTTGTCCACTAACATAAGTCCCTTAAGCGTGAGGATAATATTTCATTTTTTCATATTTTTTATCAAAGTCAGGACAATATTTTATTTTTGCATAGTGTAATCCAAGTTTTATCTACTTAAATTGTGAATATCATAACTTTCCCCAAGGAACGAGTCGCTGATTATTCCATATCATAGTTTCAAAAATAATGCGCCCTCCTCAGGTGGATTCTTTGCCTTTTCATCAACGGCCAACATTTTATGAGTGGAAACTCCAGTTAGAACATGTATGTGGATGAAAATATTGCACATGTTACCGCTTCTAATTGACGTGTATTTGAAACATTGGGCCAGGGTGTTTAATTCTGACGATGCAATGGTAATGATCGATGGGACGTTCAGTTTGGAAAACAAGAAAAGTCACTTCTATCGAATGTTAAAGGTAGCATGAAGTTTTAGTGATGACAGTCGACAGGCTGCAAGGGGAAGTGCCAGAGGGGTGTCCCTTGCCTGCGGGGAAAATTTTGAGAAATTGATGTGAGCAATGGTGCAGTCTTGTGCAATCTGAGAGATGTTTTCAATTTGTTTTTACAAGTAAAGAGCACACTAAGGGGGAGAGCACGAGAGGTCATATATGATGTAATACTTCTTGAGTTATGAGCTCCACAAATATGGTCTATGGACGGACAGACGGACAGACAGACAGACAGACAGATTGGCACACACAGATTGACTGAGTGATGACATTCTCCCCCTTAGTGTGCCTCTGGCGCACGGAGACCAAAAATGAACTGAGAATATTGGTATACAGGTGCAGGCTTTCATGCATGAAAAATTGATCCCTCTGAAAGTCCAAAAAAAAAAAAGCAAAATTTACTGTTTGAAAAGTCAAAGTGAAACAGGGAGAGAAAAAAATGATTCTCTCCGGTCAATCTTCCTGAACTTCCTCCGAGTCCCACCAAAGAATATGATAAGGTCTATCCCTAATTAAAATCTAACTTTCTAGCAACTCCCAGGGATTTTTTCAAAAGGAGAAAAGAGGAGAGTTTAAGATAAGCCAGGTTGGGTCAGGTAAAGGAAACAATATTTGTATCGGCCTACTTGCAAATACAGTGTTTTTTTTAGAACTGTGGACACAAAATTGTTAATTTATATAGTCTTATTAACCTATCATTAAGGTCTAAAATTGGTATAGAAGATAAAATGTTATACGTGATGAGATTAAGCAAAGGGGTAATTATTTCAACCAAGTAAATATTGAAGGGAAAACAAGGTACAAGGTGTGAATTAGGTACACAAACAAAACAATTTATTGTCCTGAGAAAATAAAAAAATATCTAGTAGTCCGCAAACAAACAAACAAATGAAATATACAATACTCCAACATTGACTGTAATGTAGTATATTTAAGTTTCATCCAGTAACCCAGGCAAGCAATGTCAAACATTAAAATTCAGATCGTGCATGGCCCTTTCAAGTCACAGATGCTTGCGGTTCGATACACAGCAAAATCCACCTCTCTTTCTGCATACTTTTGCCTTCGCCGTGTATCGAACCACAAGCGACTATATTTCAAGTCAAAATTGCAAAAAAATGAATTTTCTTTTTACAGTGGCGACTCAGGTCAACCAAATAAACTCAAGACAAAATGGGTACACCCTCCCCTATATCCTCTCTCTATTTATCATCCTGGTTGGTCCTGAATCAGACGATAACCACAGGACAACACAAAAGTGCTAGCCAACTGATTCTCCGTTTCTGTTATGACAGTGTAAGTACTTTGCCAAAATAAATAGATATAAATGAATTTCAAAACAAATGATGATGTGTTCATTACAACATTCATTGAGGGACAATATGACCTTGTAGATGACCTTGTGGAGTAAAGCAAACGATTGGAACTTATTTTGGATAATTTGATGGTGAAGTAATGTCGATTTCATCTACCTAAGTAATCTCATTTACGTTACACACTTGTTTTTATGAGTAATTTGTAATATTGCAACATTCAGCTATACGACACCTAACATTTTTGAGAAATTTGAAAAATATGAAAATCCAATTATCCCAAATTAGTTCCTATCGTGTTTAATGTTGTCACCAACAAGGCAAAATATATATAGCTAAATGTGTGATTCAAGCATATGAATAGCTACCTTTATATCTATTTTTTGCTCTACATATAATATTGATACTGATACGGTCAAATAGAGTTGACTGGATATGCACAAAATCATGAAGAGTACTGACTGGAACTACAGTCTTCATCAAATGTCAGTAGAATTTATTTGTCAGGTGATAGCAAATTCATGTCCTCTAAATACCAATTCACACATGCAAATCCTAGTAAGTTGTACAATGTGCAGATGAGGTTAAACATGTCTAATGATTATAAACAGTGTTTCCCTCCACTCATCCTAGGAGAATATGGATCGAGATGCACTGATTAGTTTTAACTCGGATATGTGAACATGGAAAAGTTATCAGCGTGGATTGTCCAGTGCTGATGGAATGACAATCCCGGCAGTTGCAAAGAAATCTGGAACATACGACCATGCCGATGTTCTGAAATCAAGTGGGTGTCACTGAGAGGTTTACGTATTGATCACAAAACAAGGGGATCTTCAAATGTGGGTTGCCTAAGCTTCTCATTGGGCCACGTTTCAACACACCGTTTTTCACACGCAGATACCAAAATTCTTATGTTTTTAATGATCAAGAAGACCAAACTGAATCTCAGTGGCTTGCCAAAACTTGTGAGTTTGTAATCTATAGAGATGAAAAATTGCCATCATCATGTTCGAAATTGTAGATTTGGATGGTTATTTTTTTCCCAGGAGAACGCTAACACTTAAAAAACATTACCTTTGGTAAATGGATGCCTCCTACTTGAAACCGTAATTTGCACAAAATCTAACTAAACTATTCACTTACACCTATGATAATTAGTTTTAATCTCAGGCTTTCATTTCAAGGCATTCTCATATGAGACGCTGGTGAAATAGTTTTACGGGTATTGCATAATTTCTTTCTTAATTGAAATCTTGTACTTCAGCACGACTCTCTCCGTCTGTTGGTTCATCGCCTTTCTGCATGTTTCTTTTACTGTCCCAGGCTGACATGAGAGTCATTACACACGCAGACACTAAAATTAGCAAGCCACCGACAACTTCAAGTATAATTGGTGGGTTTTCTTCCAGGAAAATGTATTGCAAAATATAGGCCACTGGAAAGTCCATATTCAAGATCACCGAGACTAAAGCCGCTCTACCGTGCTGTGAACTAGCTGTCAATGCTGAAACAGCGATTGTGTTGCTGATACATAGAGCAACCAGCATCCCTGCCAAACTCTGCTTCATCCTCCACACAGGCGTTTCCATGGAGAGCATGAATATCACAGAGATAAGGCAGCTGATGGTGTTACCGTAGAACGCTTTGGTGTGATTTGAAACGTCCTTATCGACAGCACTGGATGTGATGACAATCACGGACAAGATTGCAGCATAAAGGAGTGAGAATGAATAACCGATTACCAGGTCGCGTTTGCTTCTCTCAGCCTCATCTTCAATCGGAGTTGTCTTCCGACGGTTATCACCAAAGATGGATGTCGGATGAAGAAACAGCAATGTGGCAACGATGGTTAGGCCTGTTCCAACTACATCAGAAATCTTCAATGGCTCCTTCAGATAAACCACTCCGCCAATAACGCTACAAACTGGGAAGAGTGCTGTCTTCAAGCCAGTGAGAGTTCCCACGGGTATATGCAGTAACGCTGTGCAGTACGCAGCATAACTGAAACCAAGAGCTGATCCAAAACCCACCATTACAATTGTTGTTCGGACACCCCAGATAACTCTCTGCCTTTGCCATAGGACTGCTGTCACTGATATGACAGTACTGACGCCGAACATAAGAAACATTTGTTGGTATGGGAAAATTCCGCTGGCTATCAAAATGGCTGAAATGAATCCGATAATTCCATAAAGAGACCCACTTACACCAGCAAAAGCTGCCCCAAGGAATAGAGACCGACAACTTGACTTCTCGCCATCGTCAGACGAGAGCAGATAGCTTCCCTCACTGGTGATGCCTCCCATTTCAACGTTTTCCTACAACCAAGAGTTTTTCTTGAAGCAAATGTTGTTCGATATGGAACTGAGTGAATTTGACTTCTGCTTGGTTTCTATTTCAGTCAAGGTGTTAATTTGGATGTAATGTACATAAATACTGGTGACAACAATTCCATTATTTCTGCTTTGCATAAAGACATGTACAAGTCAAAACAGGCATCTGTGACTATTAACTGATCGGCAACTATATACGGTATATGTTTTTTCTCAGTGGTTTGTCATATTTTGTAAAGCACAATGATTCCTTCTGACTCTACTTCTAAAAAGACGTTGAAACTGCTGCAATCGGTGGATATGGTTATCTGTTTGTTCATTCCCTGTCCGTCTTCATTACATTTATGGCTGCAGTGTACTGTTAAAGGCCCAGTGGCTTTAACACTTTGCGAGTTCTTCACAACTTTTGTTTTTTAACGTCGACTAGTTTCTAGTTCTACTCCCTAATTTAGCATGTTGAGATACACAGTGTTGAGCTTGTAAACTCAGCCTGCACATGTACAAACTGAATTCTCATGCAGGTGTCTTTACAAAATTTGTCAAAAAAGTTTTGTTGGCAGAAAAGCTACACAAAAAAGATCTATTCAAATATTTTCTTTTCAGTAATAAAACCTACAAAACCATATATATGCAGGGATGCAAGACATTTGTTGCGACCAATCAGATTTCATCACAAAATTTATTGGCAGTTTTGAGGTCTATGTCACGCCCATGCAGTGAGGGGGGGGGGCGTAGAGAAGGGGGGGGGGGGCATAGAGAGCGCCGTCGAGCAATGGATCTTTCAGTCTACCTTGCCTGATGTCGATTATTTAATCTAAAATGTATTCAGTCCCGGCCCATAATGGACTCAAGCAAACTTCACACCACATAATGTACAAGGTGAGTACATTAGGCTCTATGGATTTCAAAGTTTGCTTGAGTCTATTATGGGCTGGGACGGGGTACATTATTACTACTATTTTATAGTTTTGGCAATGGCAGTGAATTTGCTGATGTAGAAAACATCGGGCCACAATGCTGGGTAGTCAGACATATTATCAGTGATAATCCAGGAAGATTACATCTAGAAATTCACTAGTATTGACAAAACTACTGTACAACGTAATATAGAAATAACGGGCGACGTGCTGACCATTAACGTTTATTTGTGGGCAAGGGCGAGAGGAAAGCCAAAAATTAACGGGCGAGGCTTGCCGAGCCCGTTAATTTGGCTTTCCTCGAGCCCGCGCCCACAAATAAACGTTAATGGTCGGAGCGGAGTCTGTTTCCATTATATTATCAGCGAACCCAAGAAAACCATCAAAATTTCCGAAAATTTCAGGAGCGAACGACAACTGGGCCCAAGAAACTGAGCAATACGCGACGCACTGTCAGGCGCGCTGTAAAAAATTGGCAAATCCGGAGATATTTTCAGAAAAAAAGTATCTCAACTTGACCTACAAGTGCTCCATTTTATTTTGTGATTGATTATGATTTGCGTTTGAGCTGTAAAGTTACGATACTTTGAGTTGTTAATCTTATTATTCATATTCACGGGCATGTAAACAAACCATTACTGTGTATTTGTGGTCAGTCACGTGGTTCAGCTCGGCCAATCAAAATGCGACGGGCAGGGCATGGTAATATAATTCAGAATAATAGCAGCATAACAGTATCAGTTTCACTGAAATAAGCCAAGGACCCAATTGTTTCACCCTTTGAACCCGGCTCCGACTAAAATGTCTGCATGATGTCATAGGTCATCAGGGGGTCAGGGTGCAAAGGGTTAACATCAGTTCACTGTTTCCTTGGAATGTTTTGAGTTTTCTTTGAAACTGTGATGAAATCGGCATCTTTGTATTGCAATCAGACATATTTCTCAAAGCATGATAAAATTCCATTCTTGCAATAAAAACTAGCCACACTTAACAACACATGTACACATACACTCACTACCTAAATTTTACTCAGTCTCTTTATTGCCATTTATTGCAAACTTCTGGTTGATCAACAAAATCTTGTTAAACATCAGATGTTGGGATTTGCATTCTTCTACCTCTTTGACTAATCCATGCCTGTAACCTCTTGACTACCTCAAAGGGACAAAGTCGGCCATTTTTCATGAATTTTGTTTGATACAAGCCACTATTTATTGTTTGACATGTTGAAAGATACTGAATAAATGGGTGACCATGCATATATTCGACCCTGGTTTTAGACAAATGAAATGAAACCATTGTGAGAAAGAATAAATGGTCATGACCATTTATTCTTTCTTGCGTTTGTTTTCATGTATCGTGTCTAAAACTGGGGTCGAATATATGCATGGTCACCCATTCATTCAGCATCTTTCATCATGTCAAACAATATAAATAGTGTCTCGTATCGAACAAAATTCATGAAAAACGGCCGACTTTGTCCCTTTAAATGCAAAAAATTCATGCATTTTGAGAGCCATTTTCCTTGATCCTATACGCATGACTGGTATCAGTGTTTGGTCAAGCAATTTTACTAAAATATGGTAGCAGAAGGGTTAATGTCTACTGTCTTTCCTTTATATTTCCATTGACCAAAATACATGTGTATAACTTTGAAACTGAATTAACTGAACATTTTTTCAACACTGACAGATATTTTGCATGATCTTCACAAATTTCATTAGTTTAAAGTCTAAGTTTAACATTTTGAAAGTCACAACACAGTGTAGTAAACTCTTCTCCATTGTGAGAAACTTTAATGAACACGCAACTTCTTTGGCAACACTTTCAGCCTGTTTCAGGAAGATGAGCTCAATGTGTTCTTTGTATAACTATTTCAGCATTTTGTTTTCATTTGTCGTAAACCGGTCTTACTTTAAGCCTTTCAAGTCATGTTCATCTGATGATATCAAAGTTGTTACATCTAAAACCGGTAAAACACTATATCTCTCTTACAACGTATTTCAACACATTTGACAATTTGAAGACCCCCTAAGAGGACAGTAGCTGTAACTTTTGATGATTTTTTTCACTATGTTAACTAGTCTCTTTTTCCATTCCATTAAAGCATGTTGAGATACACAGTATCCAGCTTGTCAACTCAGCCTGTACATGTGTAAACTGTGTTTATATTGTTGACAAGTGAATTCTGGTCTGGACTAGAACTCTGTGTTGATAAGCTAAGTAGTAGGCGTTTCAACAGGCTTTGGGAAGTGGAACGAGAACTTGCAATTGACATACAAAGTAAAATTAATGAAAAATTATCCAAATTTACAGCTACTGACCTTTGAAAATTTCTAAACATAGCTTTCACTGACATGTCGTGGTATGACATTCACATAAACTTAGGTAATCTTGAAGAACTTGACCTTATAGTGATGTAGCAGTGATGTTTATGAAATTCATCTTCTGCGTATGTTGATTTTTACACAGAATTTTCAATGCCTTGAATTGAAAAAAGCTTAAACTTTGCAAATTAAGAAAGTACATTCGTTGTACTCAGAGTGCAGCACATTTGGATGAAAGTGGCATCGCTATCTGCCATTTCATTTCTCTTACAAACTACACGCCTCTATGTTTCATCTAAAACTAGCTACCCCTACAAGCATAATAATTACACACTAATACACATTGGCAATCAATCAATCAATCAATCAATCAATCAATCAATCAATCAATGCTCATTTTCATTTTCTTGTCCTGAGATATTTCTGAACTTATTCATTGTGATTCAGCTGCTGACAACACTGTCATGCAAATAAATATTTCTGTTGTTTATATAAGTCTGTGTAATTTAGGATTATCGCTTGCACTCATAACTTAATTTTGTTTGATCTCAACTCGTTTTCAAAGTGGAAACCTGAAATATGAATGAAATGTTCAGCTGTCCAAAAAGTCTGAATAAAGCACCAAAATGTATCGAATCTGTATGAGAAAATAGGAACTCCATGGATGTTAATGCTAAAAATAATCATTATATTGATTTATTTCAACTTGATTCTGTTAATGATTGGATGTGGTAACGTAAGTTGAGTTTAACTTGGAATGTATTAAGTTCCAGTATTGTAATACTGGATTACCATATCCATGGATCAGATTTTACTGGTCCATCAACTTTTCTGGTAATGACTGGATGAAAGGGTTTCCGCACTTTGTTTGGTCTTTCATTTACTGCGCATTCTGTGGCTGAATCTATGAGTCTGTCATATCTTTTTCAATTTTCCTTCAGTGCCTGAGTCAGTTCAGCGAAGTCATTGACAAACCACTTGGATTGCTCTTTGACCTTTGGCCTGACCTGGTTTCCTCCAAAGCCAATGAAAGCATCCTGAAAGTGGAGGACAGAAGCAATAAAAGCCAACGAAAACCAAGAATAGTATTAACCCTATGAGTGCCAAGATCAATTTTGTCACCTTATAAAATGTACGTCAGAAAAATTTTTTCAGAATTTTCCAAAATGAGATGTCCATTTGGTCCAAACTTGTTGAAAAAATTCCAAAAAAATTCATAAAAAATTTGTAAAACTTTGCACTAAAATTTTGGTGGGAAAATTTACAGCACTCAAAAGGTTAAAGAAAAAAATAGACTCCACGGAGGCCTGGATACTCCCATGATAGTCACTGTTTTCATTTAATGTAAACTATGGATTTTCAGCATTCTCTTTGCAAAGGAACAGGTACCATGTCATAAATTTAACAAACTTCCGATTTTATTTCCATGATAACTACAATGGAAAGTCCATCAATCAACTATATTTTTTGGAGGAGACTAACAAATTCTGATTTAGTGTCTCTTTGATTTAATTAGTGAAAACGCTTCATGTCTTACAATGCATTCCAGACAACCTAGGAGCCTGGTGTTACGAACAGCACATGGTGAAAAGACCCACTGATGGGAGACATGAAAAACATGAAGAGAAGATAGTTGGTAGCATAAAGTTTCAGAGTATTCTCTGAAACATTGGCGCAAGGCAGATACTAATTTGGACCACTTCTACTACTTACTGCAGGGGGCCATGCTTCAAGATCTGTAGCACCGTCTCCTATCATTACAAGATTTTTGTATCCACATTGCTTCTTCAGGGATCTGACAACTTCAGGCTTCCCTCCCTCTCTAGAAGTGGGCTGATCCTCATCAAAACCAGCATACTTTCCTGAAACAAGGCGAGAGAGAGAGAGAGAGAGAGAGAGAGAGTGATAAAGTTAGTTTGGTTACAACTGGGGCTCAGAGGATAATGTCATAGTTAAAGGTACTTTGAAAGTGATATGTACTCATGTTACAGTGAACACGCATCATCACAACTGGGTGAATCCTACCCTGCATATTCTTAGGACACACCCAATAGTTTTTGTCGGGAATTATTATAATACATTCTTCCATTTGGATTTGCATAAATTTGCATAAATTTACATTTCTTTCTTGCCTAACTTATGACTGCTTGTAATGCGAAAAAGTTGAACCAAAACCAATATTTTAACCTTGGGTAAACAAAATAATGAAGATTGAATGAATCTTTGCCAAAAAAGTGATTTTGAGCAAAATACGCTGTGTTATGTGCCAGCCACCTTAAATCTATGGAATAAATGAAGCTGACACATTACAGACAGTGGTGCAGTTTTTGCTGACATCATATTATAGAGGGACTTCCTGTAATGTTTGACGTACATTGTATTTTCCATCAATTTTATTTTGCTTGTCAATTTAAGTCTCTCTGCTCTGCTTCTCGAAATCATATCAAAATGCCTATTTGTCAATCTGTCATTATGGCCTGTACTTGTGCCAAGCCCACTGTTGTTGCTGGTGACGAAGTGTTAGTCCAGACTAGAATTTGTTTGTCAATAATAACGTCCCATATTGTACAAAATGCATTGTGTGAGCAAGGCTATTACTTTGTATTTGAACATACTTAGGGTGAAGCAGTGGAAGAAAATAACAGAATCAATGAAAAATATTATCAAATGTTACAGCTGTTGTTCCTTTAATTAAATTTCAATGTAACTCACCATTGAAATAGAATTTCAATCTGTTACAATATATTCTTTCATTGGGTATGTCCAGTATCTTGGCCATTGGTTCAATGATACTCCGCAGACCTCCAGATATAAGGTAAACATGGCAGTCTCTGGCGTGCAAAGCTTTGATAAGTTCTCTGTAGAAAATGGTAAATATGAATGTGTTAATAATGAGATTTTATGAGTGATGCAGCAGTTAAATCCTCTTTCTACCAGGCTCCATAGACAAACCACAGAAATGACAATGACTTGGGAGACAGGATCACTGTGCATTGCAGCTTTTACCTGCTGAACTCCATCGCCTGTCATTCTGCTTCGTCACAAAAAGTAATACGGTAATCAACAATACCTATACTACTTTCATCAACTTGGCATGTCACATAAACAAGAATGTAATCTACTTGCACTAAGGTAGGCAGTTTGAGTATCCCTAAAACAATCCAGTGGTTTTTTTTGGTTACAGGCAGCACTCAAGGTAAATTTTACATGGGTTCTCCAGTTGTGTCCTTGAGGTTCCTCTGCCAACATCTGGGAACCACAGATATGTAACCCGGGTTCCTGAATTACTTTATACCTCTCTTCCCAAACGTTATCAAAAACACTGAAATCTACCTAAATATGGGACAGTATGTGCCACTGTACTTGGCCAGGTATTGTATCTGGATAATATGGAATATGACTGACTTAGCTAAGCAGGATAATGGTTAATGAATGACAGCTTTGGAGCAACCAATATGCACCATACAACATTACCGGTACTAACAGGCAATTTTCAAATCTTACTTTCATAAAAATGCAGCTGTAAAAATTTCACCTTTCTATTGCTCATCAGTGGAAATTTTGACAGAGAATTACAAATAATTTGTTGCTGGCAGTTTTAGATACTGGCGCGATACAGGAGAAGTTTATAACAATAATTTATGGTATTAGCAATTTACAGAAACCGCAAACTCACCCTGTTGAAATGGGTACATGTGTACTTAATTCGGTTTTTATGAAAACAATTCATGTCTTGTTAAGTATTAATCAAACCTTTCTATACTTACGTCTACCTGTATTTAATGTATAGTACAAAGGGCTCATTGTTTCCAAACAGGTGCCATTACAAAAATGGCAAAAATGGGAAAAAGATTTTTGTATATGCCCTAACAAAAATAATGTTTCCTGTAAATATACTGCAACCCATAGTTATGAATAATTGACAGGAAATACTGGAAAAAGTCCTTTGTCATGTTTTGTCAGTTTGAATAGAAGTAAGATACAGGATGTCCGAAGAATAATCAACTTCTTAATGTTGACATGGCTGTGCATATATTGCATTTATTGACAAATATATTTGCATAACAATGCATAACATGACTGAATACTTTAAAAGTATCAATTGAGATGATCAATAGAGCCTTTCAAGCAAACGTAGTCTATCAATGAAACACAAGACAGGTTTGGACAGAAACTATTTTGGATGGCAGCAATATAGTAGTTGATAATTCATTCACTAATTCTCAATCATTACCTTTTCCAACTAGTAAGATTTTTAATTCTTTGGTTGGAAATCAGAATTTCTTGAAAATTCCCTGAATCAAACCTACACTAAAGCCAAAATAAACCAACATGAGTCAGTTGCACATTAAAACTGGCTTTCACCAAGGACACGTTTTTCTCCATATTTCAGTACCATTCCTTCATCCATTTTACTCTGCATCTCAACAGAACTACACAATAAAAAGATCCGGCAGTGACACAAAATATCTTTACCTTATCATTTTCTCAGTGGAAAAATAATTTGACTGATGCAGTACTTACTGGACACCCTTGGTAAATCTTGGCGGATGTTCCTTAACAAATGTCTCTATACTCTGTCTAGAAGGTTGTATGATTTCAAGTCTTGCCCGCAGTGTTTCCCTGTATGAAATGGTGCCATCCATTGCTTTGACAGTCCTGTGGAAGTCGTTTTTTTTTAAATACAAACCTGAGTCAGATTTACTCTGAATGGTTTTACAAGTAATTAGTAATATCTGTCACTTATTTTTGCAATAGGAAGGACAGGAAGATTCTCTACAGGAGGTAATAAAAATTTCTGAATCTGAAATCACTTAAAGGTGCAGAGCTTGCCAGAAAGGGACTGATGAATAACTGATACAGAACGTAATTTAAAATTCAGTGAACTTGCTTGAATTCATCTCGCTATGGTTGGACCAAACTTCACTTTCATAGTTTTGTAAACAGATATTATTACATGCCTCATATATCGAACACTGTGTGCTCCATAGGATTCAATGGTAACTCATCGATGATGTTATAGGTAGCATGGTCATCACTTGACTGAAAGTGAACTGGAACTATCTTCAACTTGACAACTTTGGGATGTAAAAATGTTCAAATTATATGTTTTACGATGGTAATCTTGTTTTTTGAAAATTATGCATGAAAAATTGATAAACCCCATAATATTGATTAACATTTATCAAGGTGCCATGCAGCGATAAAAAATTGTTGTATTTTTTTAACGGATTTTTGTCTAACATGGAAATAACGCATATGATTGTCATTTGCAAATAAACCCAAACATTTGGAGTGAAAATTATGTAAGAGAGGCATGTAATAAAAACATTATAGCCATAACAATGGATTATGTACCCATGGAGCAGGAGACCATTTGCCCTCCTAAAATAGGGCAAATGGTCACCTACCCTTGGGCACATAGTCCCTTGTTTTGGCCATAATATACAATATAGGCCTTACAGGTTAAAGGTACGTACCAAGCAGCCACTTCTTTGCCTTTGTTGAGGTATGCAGCTAACTCATCAATACCCTCATCGATGACAACAGTACTGTCCACATCAAAACACACTGCATCGCTTTTCTTCCAAATGTCTTTTGTCTCATCCAGGGTTGCCATGGTATTTATTGCACCGCAAATTCTTGACTTGAGATGAATTGTTTGGGAAAGTGGCAGAGGTAGGACTCTTGAAAATTGCGTGTACTGTCTTCTAAGTTTCTGGTTAACTAGATCACGTGCACATCTGTACAGCATGTACTGTGAAGACATGAATGGACAAACAAATATACAATGAAATAACAAGTTGTATGACCAAGATGAGTAGGCTTCTGATTATTTATAATTAAAAATACAAATGTCTTTTTATTGCTTGCTTGTAAATAAAAAGCTTACATTATATTGTGTAGCAATGCTGATTTTTTTTCAAAGTGCATATAAAAAATGAATACATAAAAAATATAACTAAGAATTTTGTATTATATGTCATGTGAAAATAGTTTGGAAGTCCCATTAGTTCTGTCTTTTGGTATTTTACTTGCATAAAAGATGTTTTGGATTCTCATTATTAAGCCATGTTGTCTTTGAAAACGTCACTTTTTCAATTCCTGATGATGGATTTGGTTGATTAAATTCAGGCGCTGATGCACACATTCGCAGAAGCCATATTTCAGTTGTTAAAATCTAAGTTGAACGTTTGTCGCTGATGTTTGAAAAATGTTCTATGGTCACACTTTGATAAGCATTTTTATATAAGTTGATTTCAATTGACAACTCCCATTTTGTTAGTTGAAAAAAAATAGTTTTGCTACATGCTGTGTTTGGATGATTGATTTTTTGAGAAAGGTACTTTTTGGGCTTCATTTTAAGGACTGACTAACAAAAAGAACTAATTTTCAGTGTTTAGTGTGACATTGATTTCAGTATCTTTCAATAATTGGTGCTTTGGGAATTATTCAGTATGCCCACCTTTTTTTCTATTGTTAGGTCATAATTGCCAATGCAAAGCTATGTAAGTAATTTTCCTTTATCACTTTGTAAAGTACAGTTTCGATGGAAAATGGAGATTATTTTGCCATACAGCTTGGTTTGCGCTGTATTCATATTTCTCACAATGATTTCATAATTGCTAGCTAAAGTTAATTTTATAGGAATTGGTGGAAACAGTGTCAAGAATGAATGAATGAATAAATATTATGGGCTTTCTGCATGAAATTATTTCATTTCTTCACTGTTGCCAATCAACCTTAACATGACGTCAAGCTCATTCACACATGACGTTTATCAGTTACTCATCACTGCACTGTCAGCAGCGATGAAGGTAAGTTTATGACGTCGATGAGATGTTGATTGCTCAAGTTACAGAGCTGAACTCTTCTGCCCGTATAGTTGTACAGCTGAGGTTCAGTATAATTAAAGTGACATCAAGAGAACATGATGCCTTTCCATAGGATGTGACATGCAGTTTGACTCTCAGCCAAATAAAAATGAAAATTTTCTATTGACCCATATGTTATGAATTATGTGATGATTGAAGATTATTTAAAGACCTCAGTGAATGTCATTTATCAAGTGACTTATATAATACCATATTATCTATAGTTCAGGGAAGTCAGCAAATAGACGGTGTAGTATGGTAACCTAGCCCTACCAGTATGGCGAGTGTGTCCAGCTTGATAACGCTGCCTTCAGAGGTGGCGTAGCCAAAGCCGGACAATCGCCCTAGTCTCGCGTGATTAGATTTATGCTGCACAACCCCTGTGACACAGAAAAAAATCCGTGTCAAGAAGTTATTGAGCGTATACCTAACCATGGAACCTACCGGAGTAGTTCATGACCTTAACCCGAGCACGAGTAACGGTGGGCTCTACCATCGAGGTTACATCCACGGCTATGGAGGTATGGAGACAGTCTCCATGTTCATGCACGGCCGTGGTTCACGCGAACAGTTAGAGATCATAATCATATACACTGTCCAGTTCTGTACATATTACAACGACAACACGTGTGATTCAGTGAACAGACGTCAAATATCTGTACATGTGCACTGTACATGTGTACGGGTTGATAAACCACATTGTGATTGAAAAATGAAAGACACAAAAATCGTAAAGCGTAAGGCTTCACAAGGAAGTTCGCACCAGTTCTACTAACCTTGAGATATCGAAACCGGTTTTGGGTAAATAGTGATAATGCCACTAACAAGATCTTGACTACGTTGACCTAAAGGGTATATACACGAATGATCAGCTGAGCCAAACGGAAATTTCCTAAGCCAGTCACGACTTTATGTATGGAAGTCGCCATTGAGAGTTGTGTCTGACGTAGAGGGCGCTCACAGGCACTGTGCAGGGCACTTTACAAGTCGAGAGGCTGGGACGACTCAAAATTGCACGTAGTACACTGGCTATAGTTTTGCGAAAAATGACGGATGAATGCTTGGACATTCCCTTGATCGCTTAGACAAAAAGTGTCACCTAACCTTTTTTTTTCCTCGAAAGATTTTATTTATGGAAATGATATACCAAATTACAAAATGACATACCAAAACCAACTGTTCCAAGAAAAAATTATGGTAGGACTGTTAAAAGTGACAGCCATATAATAATAATAATATTCAACCTGTATTGAATTGTAGCACTCATGACATCTTAATCATAAGATACAACAAAAGTTATCCTTAAAGAAAAGCCAAAATCTGACCCCTCCCCCCAAAACAACCAATAAAAATATAATCTATGAAATGTATGGATGTTGAAGGATCATAGACAAAAGTTTAATACACATAGCACACACAAAGATTAACGAACAGACCGGCTTAAATAAGTTATCTATATAATAGACTTCTAATCAATAGATGCGATCGTCCTGATCTGGAATGGTTCTTTTTTTTCTGATGTCCCAGGAGAAGAGGGCCACTGCAAAATTATTGTGTTCTTTGATCTGAAATCTCATCTTTTTATTTGCTCTACTGCTCATATTTGCCAGATACTTTCCATCAATGTTTGTTTGTTGTGTTGATTTGTTTTATTTATGTATTTGTCATCTCCTTCAAATGTTTTTTTATTTCTTTTCTTTTGTATGTTGTTTGTCTGTTTATCTGCTTGTTTGTTATTCTGTGTGGGGTCCCTGCATCTGACCTAGCATGATCAAAAGTTCATTTTTCATTTTCTGTGATTTTTATCTTATTTAGCTGTTATTGTGCAAGAGTTGTTTTTTTGTTATTTTTACTTTATTCATTCTAGAAGTTTTTTCTTTTCCAATATGCAATATATTGAGGAAAAAAGTGGCCTTTCTACCTTTGCCCTCAGAACTTACACACACTTGGTGCCTTTTATAATTCTATGTTTGCCGTCCACGGGTGGATGGTTTTTCATGCAAAATGAAGAAAAACAGTGTTTAAGGTGTCAAATAAAAATTCTTTACCAAGCCCAAGAAATGGATTAGAAAATTAGTGTATGTATTTACATCGTGTTTGACTTTTTATGTTTGTTTTTATACCTGGTCGGAGGGTAGTTTTGAGGACAATTTGAAGACGGCAAACAAGGAATTTTAAGAAAGGCGCCAATAGGCTCAATAACACAACACAAAGTTGCAGTTTTTCATTATTGCCACTTAGCCATAACCAAGAATGTATATAAGTCTTGTTGGAAATTTGAGTGCCAAAATATTATATTCCTTCCTTGTAACCTTGCTTATCACCCAAGGCCAGCTTTGACTGGAAAAGTTTTCAAACCTGGTGCAAATTTCACTACAGGAATGAACAAGTTGCTATGCTGAATGTGATAGTCTAGAAACTGAATGTTGTGTTTCGCTTTGTTATTATTTATTTTGGTTCCACTGTACAGCATGGGTGTTAATGCTCTCTCGGCTTTTATGTGTGGACAAACCATTGAAGTATTCATAATTCTCTACATAAATACAGGTCTTTACGTGCTCACAGAACATTCTTTCCTGTTTGCTTGAGTGGTTATCTATAATGTACCATTCAAACTTGTATATGTGTTTCCATCTTCAAAAATAAAGATACATAAAGAATACTGCAGGCTACATCACGTTGGACAAGTGAGACTATCAGAGAATAAAAACACTGTAGATATGCAAGCTGTGACAAAGTCAAATTCACAATAGTTGGTCCAAACAAACTTCAGTATTCAATCAAAGGCCTGCAGACATATTTCTGCACATCAGTGTCTTTTTATGTTATCAAAACATCAAGGGTTTATTTAAGCAATAAACCATATACCCAGTGACGGTATACTACAAGCTTTTGACCAGTTTGCAACATATATGCACGAGTGATTTCGAGTGCATATATGATCCGAACAGGTCAAGATCGGGCGGTATACCATTGCTGGGTGGTTCATTGCTATTACATCATAACAGTAATTATTGAAATTCTGGCATGGAATGTCAAAAAAGGAATTTTGCTCTAGCCAAGAGCTCATGCGTGCTGCCAGTTATGCTATATCGCAACTATTATAGGGCACTGCAGTTCTTTTCCTGTCTCGACCAATCAGATTGCTGTATTTGCGCTATCATTATACTGGTATGATATATTGTACATCAATTAACAGAAGAAATCATTGCACATACCAGTTATATTTTCCAATTGTCTGTTCTTTATTGACCAACAACACACAGAACACACATGAATATACAGAGTAAATGGTTTTACCATTATATAAAATATATCATCAATAACAATTCTTTACCATGCATGTTTTCAAAGTATGCAATATCAGAACCACCCAACCATCATAAACTGAGATGAAAACAAACAGGATGTACATACCTTTACTGTACTGGTATTATTGTTATATCAAACCAAAATATTCAAACCATATCAGTAAAATTCCCATGCCTTTATTTTACGGTTATGTTGATATCAGAATACCATGAACTTGCCAAATAGTTCACTGTAGGATATAGTCTGTGTTTTGCTTCTCACTTCTAAGACCACTTCACCCTTTACCACAATGGTTTGATCCAAAAATGTTGCAATCACTTGAGAGTGTGGACCTTTTTACAGGAAAATGGGGATGAACGGATGGATTTAAGACTATTCTAACTGATACTCGGATTTTCTGAGTTCACGTATTGTACACAAAAATTGAACAGCTGCATAGCTGTAAGGTTCAAAATTTACAATCATGTGAACAAATTTGACAGAAAGTGAGAGAGAGAGAGAGAGTGTGCAGCTGTTTTTGCTGGCCTGTAACGTATCTCACACTCTTCAAGGTGCACCATCTAGTACAGCAAATACTCAACAGCAAATATACATATTCTTTGTGTGTTTGGGATCAGATTTACATACAGGTATGAATTTTTTACCATCAGAACAATCTATCCAATGTTTTGTCCTACAGTAAACTGGAAATGACACTGCAACTATACGTGCTACTGGATCTACCATCAATGTTTATAGTGTACAGCCCCCAGCATTAAAATGCATCCATAACCTGTGAGGTTGTTGCCATGACACGTTTTGCGAACTCAGTGATGCATCTGTGTGACCTTTGACCCTAACATTCTTTCATGCATGTCAAATCAGCAAGGCAGGGCTCATACTTATAGAAAGAGCGTGGGCGCATACAAGCATGAATTTGCTGATCAGTACAGTCAATTGAGCATGGGCTTTACCGTGCAAACACGGATGAAGAAACTCATTACAGTAACAAACAAATTCAGCAGCTGAATCGACAAAAATTTCAGACTCGTCAAAAGAAAATGAAAATACAATGGTAACTTGTGGATAAATATAGAAGATGCTAACTCTATTCATTTAACAAAGCTCAGCCTCTCAGGGTAACAAACAATTCTACATTGCTATAACTATAACATTAACGATTAAGATGTTCAAACTTTTAAGGTCTTCAAACAATCAATCAATTCTTCAATATTTTACAAGTGGTATACATACACATATATATGTAATACACAGTATACCGGTAGTTATGTAATTTTGTTTTTCAACAAACACATCAATAGCTGCCTGTTGTGACTGAAGAATTTCAATACACGTGATGATATGATAGTGAATGAAATGGCTCTCCATGGATACTGTACTTGCATTTTCTTGATTCCAGTATTACATGGATGGTGATGGAAGCTAGATTTCACAGGTATACAATCACGTTGGACCATGGTGTGATGTACATAGAATGCAAATTTTTTACATTCAACATTTAGCATATCCCTATTGAATGATATGATATACATTTCACCTTCAGCTAAGGTTAGATGCATGGGTATCATGAAAATTCCAAGCACCCAGGCCTTGGCAGACTTACATTGAATTTTGTATTGCATTGATTCATCGCAACTCCATATTAATTTGCATTGATCCGATTATAAAAGAAATAAATTGGCAAGAAGAAACATTCCTTTCCATGACTAAGTATGTGCATATCAGCTGCATCCGGACTACTCTGACTACTTAAGAAAAAGTTGAACTTGTCATAACTTGGAGTGCTAAAGTTTGCCGCCATTTCTACTAACTGTTTTTACATTAGCCTCAAATTCTCTGTCCTCTTAAATGTTCTTCAAGAAACCTACCACAGACTTGACGTTACGTCATTCATACATTATGCTGTATTTTGCCCACTGTGCTATACTACACTGCACAAAGAAATTGATGATTAAAATGCAAGCAATTGTCTAACAAATGTTCACTTTGAACCTTGAGGATTAACCCTTTGAGTGCTAAAGTCAATTTTTATTGCCTTTTATAAAAAAAGAATTGCTGAAAATTTTTCAGTTGCAGACAATATTTTTTTCCAGATTTCCCCAAAATTTTGATCGAAAACTGTTGCCAATGAAAAGATACAACCATTTGGTCAAAAATTATAAAAATAATCGCCGAAAAATTCATAAAATTTGGTAAACTGTTGCACAAAAATTTTGGCGGGAAAAAATTGCAGCACTCAAAGGGTTAACACAGTCTGTTCTCTGTGTGGCATCAATGGGTTTAACAGTACTTATTCTATTGAAGTTCAGTTATAAAACTGACAACGTTAACTGAAATGAGCTCATAAACAAATGTAACAACTACAGCGCTATAACGTATCGCTATTAAGTTGAAATTTAACAGTCAATCTGTGTAACAGATTTACACTAACCTGTACACATGCACTTTGGCCATAATTGGATCAAAATAAGCACAAACCAGATCCGTTTGAATAATTACCAAATATTACATATCTGAACTAAACTAAACTAAATGTATATATGTTTTGTAAACATCAATCCCAGACAATATATTCCCTTTATAGCCATTTTTTGCTTATTTGTACCTGAATGTAAAAAAATATAGAAGTTTACAATGCCACTGGATCCAAAGCACTACAGGCACTGATCATGTAGACTCTGAAAAAGACATCAACTCAAAACATAATGCTGAAAAAATAATAGAATAAGTTCACAATCTCAAGGTTTTTCAACATTATTTAAAGCATAATGATATTGCTACATGATTTGTTACACAAACATTCTTTTGTTTATTGTACAAATATTGGACTTTAAGAATTGTTCATCTATCGTTTATGCATTCTCCATTACAGCCACTGAAAACTGTCAGTGTTCCTGTATCCGTCATTAATCTAATCCTCCACTAACTTCACATCACGGGTCACAAGATTTCCTCTGGCGTCCTGATCTAACTCTATGGCTTCAAAAAGGGACTTGAAATTACCGGCTCCAAACCCCTGTAAAGATATCAAATATGAAGTGACAATTATTACACATGAAAATAAGCCACTGGTGTGGGTGAATGTCCCGGGGAATGTACCAACTTCATTGTTACAGCTACATAGGTTAGACAGAACAGCCTGTTGACGTGAGCCACCCTTGTCTAAGTTTCAACAATGTGGCTTCTTTTGTTTTTATTCATTCATCTGTAGGTGGCGCTGTACTTCCTCCAAAATTGACATTTGTTTCCATTCACAAGTTTAGCAATACTGTGTAATTTTTTATAAATAAAATAGAGTATATTGAGAAGAATCGTCTCAATATTAAGTCTACTTCTGCCTGTTCTATAACAACTACACTTTATTCCCATCCACCGACTCTTTGCGGCTTGCTCATCTTGTGTGTTTTGTACAGGAAACTGCTACTACACATAACGACAGATTTGCACAAAACTATCTGAAGGAATGTTGACGAGAGCCTGATTCAAAGTAGAAAATTCATCTTACCTGGTGGTTATGCCTCTGGATCACTTCTAAAAATAGGGTTGGTCTATCTTGTGCTGGTTTGGTGAAGATTTGAAGTAAATAGCCCTTGTCGTCAAAATCAATCAAAATCTTCAATTTCTGCAACTGTGGAGAAATGGATTTGTTGAAATTTACAACAGATGAATAACAGTACAGATACTTTGATACACACACACACACACACACACACACACACACACACACACACACACACACACTGTGACGTGCAACAATAGTCCTTGTATCCATCTCAATTTCTCACAAAGTTAAACTGTTAATTGCTTTTGGTTTCATTTTATGAGTCTCAGAAAACTGTCTATCAACTTCACATCATTCTCACGACATCAGCTTTAGTCCTGGATACTACAAAATACATAGTTACATTATAATTAAAGTTTTTCCTGATGGTACTTACAGTATCCATGTCTTCTTCAACTTTAATAGGAGAATTTTTGAGCCGTTCTTTGAGATTGTCGTAATAGCTGTCGGGAATTACCAAGAACTGCATTCCGCGATCTCTCAGATTACTAACTGTTTCAATGATGTTACTTGTGTTCAGCGCAATATGCTGAACTCCAGCTCCGCCGTAATACTCAACATATTCCTATAAAAGTAAATACACATAGTCAGATGATGGTTCTACTCTTGAAAAGAAATGATGAGCGCTGTGATTCAGACTCGAGATCAACACCGAAGAGATCACATGATAGGGGTACAAACACACCCACTTGTACAAATGTGTATGGCAATATACCTGTATGTCTGTGGACGTTTGTGCAGGTGGTTTTGTTTGCACCATGGTCCATTCAAATTTTGGGTTGAACCCATGGATCTCTGAATTTGGTACAATGTCCAATTTATTATGATAAAGGTATATGTACCTATATGTAAAGCCAGCCTTAACGTTCCTTCATTTGAACAAAATAAACTCAACAACAAGCTTGCATGTTTGGATAAACACAAACCACAAATAAAAACAATTCTGGAATGAAAAAGATGTTCTTGAATATACATAATTATTAAAAATGTGTATACACGGTTAATAAATATGGTTACTGAATTTACAGCAAAGTTTAAGTGAATTGAAATTACATCTTTCAATTATAATGACACATTCTTATAGTCCAGCTGATGTTAACCCTTTGCACCCTGACCCCCAGGTACTCTATGACGTCATCGGACATTTATGTCTGAGCCGGGTTCAAAGGGTTAATATCATGTGACTTTAATAGCCATGCTAGTATATGATGTACCTGGATCTGACTCTTTCGTTTTCCAGGTGCTGGCTCATTGATGGGCATTTTGATGGTTTCCTCATAGTTTGTGACCACAATTGATCGAAGTGAACTGTATTCTGTGTGTATCATTGAATCATCAATGGACCAGAACCTGTGAAACATCAAGTTCTTCTCATACCTGGAAAGAAATGGGAGTCATTATAAGTCATTAAATAATGTCCGCTTGATGGGTCTTGTACGTGATGGCCCATATTGAGGAAATTGATAGTACAAATGTATTGACTGTCCATAAGGGTAAACAGCAAATGTTTGCTGGCCAATGGCCTGAGAGTCACTGCAGAACAGTCTGTTTGACTGATAGAAACCGACTGTTTTGGGGTTCCTCTCAGGCCTCAGGGAAAGCATACATTCAGGGAAAAATAAACCGACACAATACTTTAAAGTTAAGTGTAATAAAGTTAAACCCTTTGAGGGCAGTAAATATTTTAATATTTTATTTTTTATATTTTAGAGCAACATTTTACCAATTTTTATGATTTTTCTCTGTAATTTTTTCTGGCAATTTTGGACCAAATGGTCATAACTTTTCATTGGCTACAGTTTTTGATCAAAATTTTGGGGAACATCTGAAAAAATTGGCTTGGTTATAATATTTTATAAAGGCAACAAAAATCGACTTGGGCACTCAGATGGCTCATATAATCCATGCAAAAAAGTGAATAAAACATACCAATCAGCAACGTTTTCCATGGAGTCATCTGGCTGGTTGCCAACAACATGGTCTATGAACTTCAGATTGGTTTGTGGACTACATGTGTACATGTGAAAACAAAAACGAAATCAGAAAAGACGTTTAGAGACTGTCAGAATAGAAAAAAGCTGTCATTTACAGCTTGTTGGAATTGTTGCATCTGCAATAACAGCTAGTTTACACTGTACCGGGCCAATTAAATTTTGTCAAACTGTATTTTGAAAGCCAGGTAGAAGTGAACATTTCTGAGCTTAAGAAAGGATGTCAAGTGTAAGTAGACAATACTTCAAAATGACACTTGCGATGGTTTTTCATTTAGTTTACTCTGATTTGCAAAATTTCTGCAGACAGCATTTCTAGTCTTTTTTTTTTTTGAGGTGCAACTGTCATGTTAAATTCAATAAAACTGGAAAAATGTGTAAAACATAACCTAAAAATTCGAAAACAGATTAAATATGTGCTGCTCAGCCACACCACCTGGTCGGGTTGTATAAAAGATACGTTAGTTTGTATTTGGTTGGAATCTAGACATTGTTTGTTAACAGGTGAAAGAAAGTCATTTGATTTTGGGAAAAACGTTTTGAAGAGCAGAATCACGCAAACTGTGAATTGGAGTAGGATAGGCCACCCTGGATGGAGAGTGCTGATCCCCAACAATTCAATAAAAGCGGACTATTAAATCTACAGAGAAAAGCACACCATTATCACACTTTGTTGAAAACAAAATCCTGCAACAGAAAACTTACAGTATAGAAAGCAGAGGATCATGGCCAACGGATGGTTTGTAACCAGGCAAGAATATTCCTTTGTACTTGGAACGTTCCACAAACAAATGCGTAGTATCACCATACTGATTATTTGGGAGGAAAATATAATCCATGTGTTGTTAGAATATCACACTAGCATACAACTCTAGCTGTATAGATATTTACTGGCATCCAAGACAGTTACTGAATAAATGACTACCGCGCCATCATGTACAGAAACGAGTTCTGATACTGTATAAGCACATCAGTGTGGTACATTACGTTGTGATAACATCAACGTTTCCAAATACAATCACAAATGTGTAAAACTTGGCAATCAAGATAAGGAACACTGAATTTTTGCGTTGGAAAAAAGTTGAAGAGGAGTTACATACGATACGTTCTCGGCACATTTTGCTGTGTATAATTTTCAGCATGCACTTACTGTGGCAACCACTGCAAACTTCACTGTACCATTCTCATCAGATTCCTCCCACACATCCTTGACAACTCTAGCTTTTCTTTCCTTTGCCCTCTGTGTATAGACACATACATTATGCATAAATTGTCACCACCTGTTTTGATTTTGCTGCAAATACTCATTTTCACACTCCTAACTTTGGATTAATCCTTCCACACTGCATGCTACGTATACTGATGTTTGTGATATTTGACTGTCTTCAAGTTGCTTAAAGAAACTCCAACAATTCTGATATGAACATGTATATCTAGTCTAGAACTTAGATCCTGCAAAAAAATGCTCAAAACAGTTACCGTCCATTATGCAAAACATATCCTCCAGCACAAATACATATCAAAGTTCAAAGTTCACCTTTTTATAAAGAGCAACTATTATATTTGTCATTTGAAGAATGCAACTGAAATACAACTTCCAGAAATAAATCATTGAAAATCATTAAGTGCACCTAGCAAATTGGTTTGATCAGTCAAAGTCAGATTTCACAGTTACAACAAATAAAGATTTGAAGAGACTTGCCTCTACCAAAGCACCACAGTCTTCAACAGAAAATGCTACATCCTTGACACCATCGCCATGTATCACCAAGTGGTCACCCATTTCTAGAAAGAGGGTGATTTCAAAAACACTGTCAGAACAATATACCCAAAGTGTACCAGCATGTTGTAGTGAGTCACTCTTTACTGTGTTGCTTGTTGAAAGTTATTCTGACATAACGAATATCTACACTGCACAGTACGATAAATTACCTACAATTCAGTTTGATTTGTACATACGACACTAGAATATTACTTTTTCAGTTCTACCTGAAAGAAATAATATAAAATCTCTAGATAATTGATTAATCATATCTATTAAAAGAACATTTAGATATTTCAGTATGAATTTCAAAGAAACCGTTAAATTACCATAAAAGTAACATTCTGCAGGTACTACAAATGCCATACTTTTGGGTATCAAGGTATGACAAACTGAAGTGGTCATTCTCTGTGGAAAGTCAGCATGTAAATTTCTTTTTTCTATCTGTTTGGAAAAAAATCAGTATCTTTTTGTTTTATAAAACAGGCGAAACTAGTCTCTCTACTTTCTATCACATTATTCTGTATGGCTGAAGATACAACCAGTTGAAAATTTTACAAAAATGCTATCTTCTCTCTCAATCAAGCATACTTTTCTAAAACATTTAAAATGGGAATTGAGAAGAATGGTGCATTAAAAGTACGTTTTCAGAATTTAAAAAACTAGTCTGTGAATTTGTCTACACATGGGACATGTGGTAGACTTCACTGAGGAGTCTCTGTGTGTATAAATCATGGTGAATTATGGAAAATCTCCAGTACTGTGCACTGCACGACAAATACACTCATTGGAGAAGTTAAACTGGACTTAGTATGTTGATAGATCCCACCAATAATTTTATTTTTTGACCTCGTCTGTAAATTATAAAGTTCTTTCACTAGTTTGTTTTATTGAGATATTTGACTTTCTTTACCAGTTATATGCAAATTAGGTACCAGTATCTTTATGTCATATTATTAATACAAAGTTTCTTGGTGTCCACTTTTTATTTACCCCAAGTTTAGGTTATCATATAAATATGTATGGTAATATTGTATGGTTGTATTATTTTTCTGTATGATTTGCAATCTGTATGAATATCTTTGTTTCAGGTAATATACTTACCTCTGTTGTGTGGTGTCAGTGCAGACTGGAACACAAAAATGATCTGCAAAGAATATTTATAAACTTTGTAAAACACTTCAAAAAATGCCTGTACTTTCACTTACATGTCAGTTATTAACTTTTGATTATGCCCATAAATTTACTGTCTAGTCTCTGACGGCAACTGGAGAGGATTCAGATAAAGCTAGAGCCTTTTGCATTATTACCAGACATATACAAAAGATGCAACTTCATATACTTGATCCATGCTATCATCATTTTGTCTACTCTGTCAACTCTTAGTCACGGAGTCAGTGCATACTTTAGTAAAACAATTTCTGTTAGTGTAAATAATATTAAAGCAAGCTTCAGAAAAACTCAATAGCAAGCTTGCCACACAAATTTGTATTGAGATTAACTTAAATATTCGATAAAAATAACAGCCTTATTGAAAGATAATTTTGATTCAACGGTTTCATAGTTTTGATGTACGTACTATTCGATATCTGTTCTAATTTGTAAGTTGTAAAATTTGCATAAATCACTCAAATATTGACCATTTAAAGAATTCAAACTGACTGATTTATCATATGATACAGTCATAAGGATACATGACTGTGCTGACAAACTAAGATGTGTCATGCTTACATCTCCTTGTTTCACAGCATGTGACACCACTTTTCTGCTGCCAGTTTCCAGGCCTCTGTATGCAAATGGTTCAAAGCCCATCCTAGTACAGTAGAAGGATGCAGCCTGAAAGATACACATCAGGTAAGAATGTGAGAATTTGAAAAAGGCAAGATTTCAAAAGTTTGCAAAGTAAATATGCAATACTAAAATAATATAAGTCTTGATTTCTCAGCACATTTTCAACTTATGATTGTAGCTCCCCTGATTGGCATTATTGGCATAAAGTCTCTGATATGCTCTGTTTTGTGAAACTTCTCTGGTATATTCATGTATACTTCTCTTGTAATACATGCATTCACTGCTCTTGTACGTGTGCAATTCTATGGTACATAAATATAAACCACGTATTTTCATAGTTTAATTTGTAAACCTTATTAAAAGAGAGAGAAAAATATTTTGTTGCTGTCAAGAAGTATTGCCATATAATATTGCATATAGAGTGTTTCAAGTCTGCAAAAATTGATAAACATGCTCTTTTTTGAAATTTCATTAACAGTCAAATTGGCTTATTAGGTGAAATAAGAATGTGTAGCACTTAGTTTGTGCAACAAAATATCATGGGCTGTTATAGCCTACCAGTGCCCTCAGCCTAAAAAGATATTTTTTTTCACCTCTTATGATAATGAGTCAAAGCCATTCAGATAGCTAATTGGTCCTGTATGTTTGCTCACTGACATTTATATTGGTGCAGCTACGTCAATATGTTTCCTGAATGTAACGCTTTACAGACCCGCCCACCTCTGGCGTCATCTTGCATGAATAAATATGTGACGTAGTAATCCCTATGAATGATGTGAATGTAGTATATGTACTATGTATTGTATAGAGAGACACGGAGGCCATTGTTCACTAGTCTCAAGCATGAGGAGAGTAATACTTTATTCTGCACATGCGCACTACAATAATACGTCACTACATGAATATATTAGCATATATTACACTGCTTCCCCTTTTAAAGAAAAGTGTTACATGCCTGATTTCTACAAATAAACTACATTGCAAAATCTACAGATCTAATTTCACTACTGGTTTTCTAACTCTATTTGATCTTCTAACTGGTTCAGTAATTACACTTGGTTTACTGATGTCTCCTGACTTGGTGTACTTTGTCAGATTTACTGGTACCATTAACTATAACTGCAGTATTTCTTTAGGTTTTACTACATTGGTATTCAGTCGGATTTGCTCTAGGCATTTCTTTTACTGGCTGTGGACTGAAATCCCTTCAGTACACCTTTGATTCACTGGCCACTGGTACACTCATTTGTTTGAACTCTGGTTCACTTTCCTCATAGGTTTTCACCATATGATCTGCATGAACCATTTTAGTCATGGACCTAATTTTGACCATGTAATTTCTAGGTTCTTTGACTTCAATTACAGAGCCTAATAACCAATTATCCAGTTTTGACTCGGCTCTAGGATTTTTCACTCTTACAATATCACCAATTTCAAAATATCTCTCGTTTTCTATGATGATCAAACTGTTCTTTTTGTGCTTTTTGTTTCTTTTCTACTCGCTTTGTAAGACTGGGTTTTACCAATTGCAATCTAGTAGGAAACTGACGTTTGCACATTAACTCAGCTGGATTTACACCTGTTGTACTGTGAGGTGTAGTTCTCTATCTAAACAGAAATCTACCAATTCTACATTTCAGAGACAAAGACGCATCTCCTGCTAAGACCACAGGGGGTTGTCTACATGTCCGTCCCCAGGGGTGGGTAGGTGTTTCGTTGTATCGCTAATAAAGATATATTCTACCAACCTTTGGTGTTTCGGTCTTAACTTAGCACTGCCCTTGACAATCTTGCAAATACGTTTTATCAACATGCTGCGTCTATTATCTGATGAGTTTGGGTGCCTAATTAGCCAAAGTAATCAAGGGTAAATTACTAATCTGTGGACGCTCTCACCAGATTATCACCGGATTAAATTTGACAAAGTCAACAACGAACGCACCAGCAAGGTATAACTGAAGAAAGGGCTGAAACTCTCAAAAGCCGTGTCCAGAGGTGGTCCGTAAAACTAGTGGACACTTTATATTCATGTATTCAGAAACAAACAGAAGGCGAAACAAACTTGAATATTCATTTGTAAACGAACAGGTCGGAAAGGAGGACCTCCCAGGAATGCGTGGTATGTGTTGAACACACCTTGGTAACGTATCGGAGATGTGTTTATACTCTTCCTGCTGGCCCGGCAAAAACCACGTTGGTCGACTTGCCTAACACCGCATCGAACTGAATCAGACTTCACGGGTATATTGAAAAATTCCGTGTTAGTCGAGAACAAGAACAGAAAAGACTTTATTAACTCGACGTTCGAGCTCGCCTTCAACTTGTCCAGTTTATCAACTGCGTTCTTGCAATACGTACACTTTTGTATAGTCTTCTTTTTCAAATGACAAAAGACATGCTTTACATACGACCGATTGTGTGCTCTGCAGTACAAGTAGGTTGGTGACTACGTGCCTGCAGATTTTATACACCGCGGTATTTTGCTTTGAATTTTTCAATCGACCCCATGTGCTAAGTTAAAACACAAACAAGAAGGTTGAGTGTTCTCTCTGCAAATCAAGAAGCATTTCGAACACGAACGATTCCGATTCTTTACCTCAACATTACTAGCAACGAAGATCGAAAGTTATGCTCGGAAACATGCAGGACGGGAACATTAGTCAAAGCCGGATTTTGCACCGAAAACATGCAATGTACTGCATACTGCTTATGCTCCCTTGTGTCTGAGACTCCCGCCCTCTCGGCCATAAACGTCATTGAGCTGCCAAGAATATGATAGTGCAGTCGCGTGAATCTGTGTATATTTTGATACATTATTTTATCAATCCTTATACTCAACTACCTAACGCATCAAACAAGGGTCATGTCAGGTTCTTAGGACGTTCTCCAAAAGCCATATAAGCGATTAGTGTCGCGGAATGATTTTCACCAGGTTTGAGAACTAATAAATAACTGGTCGTCAGTGTGTCTTCGCATATATCAAATCGACAAGTGTATTAGTAACTTCACTGTAAACACGTTTTATAAGAAAGCTGACGTGCAGAGAGTGAAAAGACAGAAACAGCAACTGAGTCCGACGGAGGCGCAAAAAACAGTGCATTCGCATTTGTGTCCGATGTACAAATCTCTGTTATTCCATTCTATCAGTCGACGAAGCCTACGTCAAATTGTAGTGAACTCCGAGCAAAGTCCCACATAACATGTAAGGCGAGCCAGTGGCCATATCATGATGGATTGCATAAACTTCGAAGTCTAACATCCTTAACTGTAAAGCTGGGGTTTTTCATACAAAAAACACATTTTTGGTAAAGCGAATGTGCGAGGGAAAGACGGGGAAAGACACAGCGATCGCGCGACTGAGTCCGACAGCGGCGCAAGAAGTGTTTCCCCGACAGTCAGACATGTACACAGTGTGTACAGTATGCTATATCATGCATTTCTAAAGCGTGTCCAAACGTTGACATAAAAAGATATGTCCAAAAGGTTTTGATTAGGCCTATATATAGTTATTACATTGTTACGCAGGGTTTCACGCGGGTTAAAAACTGACATGGTGTCTAAAAAAATTCGTTTTATTCAGCAGACTGATTTATCGTCTTTGCTATATGGCCTAAACATCCCCGTTTTCGTTCGACAAGACCGTGACATCAATATCTCCCAAACGTATGGATCAACCTGGTTGAGTATTACTATGCTTCCAATGTGTCTTCGCAGCTTTCATCTCGTCTCGAAACGAATAAGCATATGAAAATACTTTGCCGACTAGTCAGTTTTATGTAACAAGCGGCGAGTTTCCCCCAAACGATGACCGGCTGCAGTCAAAAACACATAGATTGTCTTGTCCGTGTTTATAAACACCGATGAGCTTGACCCTCGATCCTAAAGCATGTTGGCTAATTTGTTTACCTCTATCGATCATGTGGGCTTAACTAAACATTTTTTAAGTCAAAGGTTTCTAGTTCCGGCTTCCGGTCTGACGGACCACATCGAGACACTGACTCCACCACTTCGATTAGTGTTCTATCGTTCAAAGAAGCAACCGACGAAGGCATAAATTGGCCTGTTCCCGTTTAAAACATGTCAGAAAACTGTTGACGTTCGAAAAATTAGGAAATGTTTATTGTAAAGTAGATTTCTGTGGACACGGCTTTGAGAGTTTCAGCCCTTTCTTCAGTTATACCTTGCTGGTGCGTACGTTGTTGACTCTGTCAAAGTTAATCCGGTGATAATCTGGTGACTGCGTCCACAGATTAGTAATTTACCTCGTTTACTTTGGCAAATTAGGCACTCAAACTCATCAGATAATAGACTAAATTACTACCCTTGCTTGCCTTGGCGAATTACACAATCAAACTGGTAAGATAATAGACGCAACACAGTGACGAAACTTCGCTAAAGATTG
The DNA here is from genome assembly GCF_041260155.1 of Ptychodera flava. Taxonomy (NCBI): domain Eukaryota; kingdom Metazoa; phylum Hemichordata; class Enteropneusta; family Ptychoderidae; genus Ptychodera; species Ptychodera flava. The sequence continues at coordinate 30,504,898 of NC_091939.1, forward strand.
TCAAAGGACAAATACGAAAAAAGAAATCGCTACAAAACCAGCGCTAACATAAGGCAAAGACACCAAAGCTGCAAAGAAAGGTTGGTAATATAACTCTTTATTGGCAATACATATCATAGTAAAACATATTAAAATAAAATAAACCATAGCAAGAAGAACCCTGTCCTTAGACAAGACACCCCTACCCCTGGGGACTGACTTTGTTGCAATTCCCTATGGTTTCTAAGACTAGTTTAGTGAAGGCTTCTTTTACCAGCCTCACTGCTCTCTCAGCAGCGCCGTTAGATGCCGGGTGATATGGAGCTACTTTAATATGCTGAATGCCATTCTTTTCATAAACAATCCAAATTCATCAGATGTGAATTGTGGACCGTTGTCCGAAACTAACTGCTCAGGTAGACCATGCTCTGCAAAGATTAATCTCAGCTCATCAATAGTATGATCAGCTGTGATTCTCTTCATAGGTTTTACATCTACCCATTTAGAATGACAATCAACAAGAACTAAGAAATAGTATTTCTTATCTTCACAAAAATCAATGTGAACTCTTTGAAAAGGTTTCATTGGCCATACCCACGGATGTAAAGGTAATTTAGCTGGCATTTGTCTTACTCGCTGACAAACTGAACATGCTTTCACTTTACTCTCAATATCCGCATCAATATTTGGCCACCATACATGACTACGGGCAAGTGCTTTCATGGCACATACTCCAGGATGTTCCCAATGAAGCTCGTCTAACAACCTTTCACGAAACTTCTTTGGAATCACCACTCGAGTACCCCATAAAATACAACCTTGTTCCGTTGACAATTGATCTCTTCTACGATAAAATGGCTTAAATGCCTCAGACATATCTTTGAAATAACTGGGCCAACCATTCAATACAAGATCATACACTTTACTAAGAAGTGGATTAACTTTGGTTTCCTTAGCAATATCATCAGCTAAAACTGGGAAACTCTCATCTATTACGCTAACAGCAAATACACTGTCCTCAGCACCTTGTGTGCTTGGACTTGGTAGTCTTGACAACGCATCACAATTTGCGTGTGCTCGTGTGTTACGATACTCTATATCATAGTCATATGCCTGCAGAGTCAGTGCCCATCGTTGCATTCTTGCAGCTGCTATGGTAGGAATACCTGATTTTGGACCTAAGATTGCTAACAATGGCTTATGGTCCGTAACCAAAGTGAATTCCTCCCATACAGGAAATCATGGAATTTCTTAACTCCAAATATCAATGAAAGTGCTTCCCTCTCAATTTGGGCATAGTTACGTTCACTCGGGCTTAGAGTTCTAGAGGCATACGCTATTGGTCTTTCGTCACCATTTTCAAATACATGTGAGAGAACAGCTCCCACACCATAACTTGAAGCGTCACAATCTAACTTTATAGCTTCTTATTTGGATCATAGTGTACAAGTAAAGTTTCACTACTTAACTTTGCTTTACATTTTCATACGCTTTTTGACATTTTCAGACCGCTTCCAGTCAACTCCTTTCTTTAACAATTCATGGAGTGGCTGTAAAGTTGTGGCTAAATTCGGCAAAAACTGATGGTAATATTGTACCATACCTAGAAATGATCGCAACTGTGCGACATTCTTTGGGATTGGAGCCTGCTTAATTGCTTGCAATGACGATTCTACAGGTCTCAATCCTTCACCGCTGTATTCTAAACCCAGATATACAGTACTTGTTTTGACAAATTCACATTTCGACAAATTGACATGAAGATTGTTATCACTTAATCTTCTGAGGACTTCCTCTAAAATATCAAGATTCTCATGAACATTATTACCTCCAATGAGAATATCATCTTGTTTACATACACATTTCTCAATACCCTGTAAGATACAATCCATCTTACTTTGGAAAATCTTTGGTGCTGACTTCACACGATAAGGTAACTTAGTATAGGCATACAGGCCTTTGTGAGTATTGATGGTTAAGTACTTCCGACTTTCATCATCAACTGACAATTGTGCATACGCATGCGTCAAATCTAATCGTGAAAATACCTTTGACCCTGACAATTGAACATACAAATCTTGAGTAGTTGGCAGAGTACATTGCTCATCCTCAACTACCGGATTAATACTGACTTTATAGTCTCCGCATATTCTTACAGATTTATTCGATTTGGGAACGACAACAATAGGACTCGCCCATTCAGAGCGGTCTACTTTAACAATTACACCGTTTTCCTCTAACTTTTGTAACTCTGTTTCCACTGCTTCCCTGAGCGCATATGGAACTCTACGAGGTTTATGAAACACAGGCTTGGCGCCTTCTTTCACACGGATGTGAGCTTTGTGCCCACGCATACCATCGTAGCTATCAGAAAACACATTACTGTACTTACGTAAGACTGAATCAAGTTTGTCTTTCGTATTACCGGTCATACAATCACCGCTTTCTTTGTTAGCTTTTTCAGCTACACATGTAAAAATCTTACCCCAATTTAATTTCAACTTTTGCAACCAGTTTCGCCCAAGTAATGTTGGTTTACCAGGGTGATCTACTATTATCAGTGGCAAGTTGACACGCTGACTTTCATAGCTCACTTCGACCGAAATTTCTCCACTAACGGAAATTGTATCGCCAGTGTAGCTTTTCAATTTAATTCCCGACTGTCTCAAAGGAATTTTCCGGAAATTCTTTCATACTCTGACTTGACATGATACTGTAGTCAGCTGCCGTGTCTACTTGCATGGACACTGATTTACCATTAACATCCAGTTTTACATAATAACCAGATTTTTCTCCACTTACATTCATATTAATGGAGGACTCAACATGATACACATTACAATTGGAATCATCACTGTCGCTATCTGCTTCAGTGACAGCCTTTACTGATTTTGACTTACCAGACTTCGGCTTTTTACCACTTTTGTTTTCTTTGCCCTTGTTTCGACTTACAAAATTTCGCAAAATGACCACGTTTAGAACACTTATGACAATCAACATTTTGTGTGGGCAATCTTTAGCCAAATGATTATTTCCACACCTATAACACTGTATAGTCTTAGAAGAGTCACGTTTGCTTACTACTTTACTGATCGTCCCTTTACTTGAAGTGTCCTTCGCCATTTGATTCGACTGGTGCAGTCCCGCTTCCATCGATATCGCGATCTCGCACGCTTCGACGAAACCCAACTCTGAAATGTCTTTCATAGTCATGAAGTGCTGACGAATTTTCGAGTTGTACAGTCCCGTTACAAGTTTGTCCCGCAAAATTCTGCCTTGACAGCACGCCTTGTAGTTACAGTCCCGCAGCTTCTGCTTCAACGCGGTTATGTAGTCTTGCACCGATTCGCCTGGCTTCTGGTCTCGCTTCAGGAAATGGAAAGCTCCAGCAAGTTCCATCCGCGCTGGATCGTAGTACTTCTCCAAGCACGCCACGATCTCTGCTAGCGATTTGTCTGCTGGTTTTGCTGGCAGGAGTATATCCTCCAACTCCGAGAAAGCCGTTTGACCAATGCAATATAAAAGAGCATCTTTCTGGTCTTCCTCCTCCGTTATGCCGTTGACACGGTAAAACCTCTCCATCCTATTGTAGTAAGACTTGAAAGTACTTTTTGTCTTGTCGAAAGCTTCAGTCGTAGCACGTGTTATTCGGGCGTTGGTTCGGGCGTTTTCCATTATCGCTTGTTTACTTTATCGCTTAAGACAAAGGAATGTACTTGAAAACTTGAACTTCGGGTGACACAGTCTTAAATCTTCAGATTCGCTGAGATTTTCCCCGACTGCACTGCGTAGAACAACTGTTCAAAGTTCTTTGAGTTACTTTGAAGTTACTTCTCGCTACTGGATCGCTTCCACTGTTCCGATCCTCTGCCCCAAGTTCCGCTCGACGGCGTGGCACTCTTCCTCGCTAACTGCTTGATAGTCCGAATTGAATCTGCCGCTTTTTCTCCGTTCTCCGACCTCGATTTTGTTCGAAACAACTCACACGTTGCGCGAACAATGCACTTTGCACTCTAAGGTCACTGATGTTTTATCCTCGTCGCCACTTGTAGTATATGTACTATGTATTGTATAGAGAGACACGGAGGCCGTTGTTCACTAGTCTCAAGCATGAGGAGAGTAATACTTTATTCTGCACATGCGCACTACAATAATACGTCACTACATGAATATATTAGCATATATTACAGATGTGAATGGATCATTTGCCATAAATTGGCATGTATTTAGTCAATTTCAAATTTGCCCCATTGAATAAGACTTAAGTCATGCTAATTTTTTTCTCTAACGTATACCCACAGATTTGTAGATTAATGACATGTGAATCCACTTGTAATGTTCACAAAACATTCATGACAAACATTTCTTTACATTTCACCTGTTCATCCAAACTCCATATAAATAGGTCCACACTAACCGTTGATCATGCAAAGTTTTCGGCCAAGGGGAACCATATGGTGGCTAAAGGGTTGCTATTGATGATGTACAGGGTAGGCCGATACAATATAGTAACAGTTGTCTGGGATACTTCGATTTGCCCGCAGTCCTAAACAGATGGAAAATAATCCTTTTTTCTGTTTTTCTGATGAGAGAATGTCCGACTCTTCAGTATACTAGTATGAGGCATGATTAAATTTGTCAAAAATTCTTCTGTTTTCTTTGTAACAAAACACAGTAGTAATAAAGTAGAATGATTGATTGAAAAACACATTAACCTTTGACCCCATGTAAATAATTTATTGCTGAACTTTCAAGTGACCTATATTTGTTGCAAGTGTTTGTTTATTTATGTATTCATCCTGCAGTGCCACACAGTGACCAATTATAGACAAGAAAATGATCACAACAAAATAATACACTTTGGGTATAAAAACTGTAACCAATGGATAAAAACCTAATTAATTTTAACATCATCACAGAACAACAAGAACAAATGCATGTTTTTTTAAAAGTTATGAAACAGTCATTAAAAACAACACACACAAAAATGTTTTCAGTAAAATCATTACAAAGTCTGGAGTGCCAAATGGGAACATTTTCATAGCATCCACTCACAATTCACGTATACTCCTACAGACTCCTTCCCTCACCCCTCTGAAGTACCACTTAAGACAACCCATGTTCAGTATTAGTTGTCACCATAAACAAGCTACTTTATGTTTTTAAAATGCAACATATTATACAACAGGTAAATAAAGGGGACTATCTGTAAGTGCAGGAACTCTACTTATGGTGTAATTTGTCACCATGTTCCACTTTCTCATGGCTATAAAAGTCTAACACCAATCATTACCTGCCACAATTTGCATGCTGTCAAATGGTTCCACCAATCAAAGTGAATATACAGTGCTGGTACAAGTACAGTGTTAAGCATTATGATGTAATGACATTGATTTGATTTATACTGTTATGAGCTAACAGTCTGTTTACTGGATGGGACTACATTCCTCTACAGATTTAATGATTGGCTAAAATGCATGGTGATTGGTAGCTAGCTGATGGAGGAGGTATGATATCTATCTCAAAGGATGCTATTTCACTTGGCTATCAGTAGGATCTTTTTGTACACTTTGTAGTACAATCAACTTTCAAATTAAAAACAGATTAAGACAATTTATTGAACAATAAGATTTCCCTTGATAAAGAATATAGGTGTAACTCTTACAAGCCCATTATTCATGGACAGAATATTTGCAAAATTTGCTGTCCTTTTTTCAAAGGTGGATTCCACAGTTTTACATGGTCTTTCTAGTTTTCTATTGGCTTTCTTGAAGCCACATTTCTCTCTGCCTTGTAATACATGACACTACTGTTTGGGACCCTATTCTTTGACATGGGAAAATAATTTTCAATATTTTTGCTGAGGTTCAGGAATGAAAATTTGACACAAATGTTTTGACAAATACATTTGTAATAATCCAGCATATTCCACTCATGTTTAGTCTGGTTGGCAATGTATGGCAGCTAGATTTGAGATCAGAGAACCAGATAAAGCCAATCAGATTCACAACTATTCCATGTTTGAACTGATATACTGTTGGGAAATCCCATATTACAAAGATATGACTATCAAGCATGAACACTCTAATATCCATGCCACACACCTGGGGCAAAAGTCACTGTGTATCAGTGACTGAATTCAAGTTTGGTGAGCACGTCAAGACGTTTGTGGATGCATTCACTGGCATTGTTTGCAGTTGTAATTTGTATCACTTAACTTTAAGGAAAAAGTACTCTTGTAATATAAGCTAAGTACATAGTGTAATGTCAGACTGTGAATCTTAGAATTCACACATGTCAACCACATGACAAGAATGAATTTTGTTAATCTCACGATCAAGCATGGTTATATGTCTTAAAATGTGACCTGGTTACCTCATATTCTACACTGCAGAGTGCAGACTTCATGACCTACTTTCTGTACACACCCAAAGTCTACAAAAGACAACGTAGGAACGCTTAGCAAAGTATATACGCATCACAGAACAGTAGTGATTTCTGCTTTCATATTCAATTCAGTGGTAGCATTTTGGAGAAGTTAAAGTGTATTAAACTGCAGTTTCATGTAGAATTGAGGAATAAGTGTTGAAAGACTAAAAATACAAGGAAAACACTACACTGTAACATTTATTTTGATTGTACTGTGAAAATTCCAAATTTATTTCAAAGAAAAAGTCCTACTCTCATTGTCTATACGAAATATTATGATTTTAACTATTTGCCAGCTGGAAAAGAATTGTCTTTTAGCATCCTGGGCGAGTTGTTCTGATTGGTATTCATAAAGAGTACCAGTGCACTGATTTTGAACTATAAAATCTAGTGGATTATTTATTGATGATCAATACATGCCAAAAATTCATAACGGGAAAGCTCGATTAACTTAGGAATACCCGACTTCCCTAGAGGATCAATTTCACAGACCTGCCTTTCCTACAATGGCACTACAATGGCACCAGTTGGATTAGATAAACATAACAATGGAACATTCACACCTTGGGGATTAAAAGTCTTCTGTTTGTCATCCGAGTTGGTCAGGCAAGAACTCGGGTTTCAGGTACCATGCAAGTTAATGCAGCCTTCCCCTAATGTATCATCTCAGGGAATCCCACATTGTTAAAAAGACCAGTAAAAGATGATCATTGAGATTATTAAAGGATGATCATGAATCTTTGCTGAAGAACGATTACAGTATCTCAAGAATGTAAATATTAGTCCTGCCATACGATCATCAACATTTCATCCTTTGACATTTTAAGTGTCATGTCATGTCACTTTGATTTGGCTTCCCACTTGTTTGTATTCATATATGTTTTCACCATGTTTTAATCATTACAACTAGTGAAACACAATAATCATTGATGGTTGAACCTTGTCAATAAACTGCAAATTCTGTCAGCAATGAAGTATACAATTGAAAATCATACACTATTAGGTTTAGATAGAAGAGATTTTAAAGTGTGTCCCAAAATATCTAGATTTTGCAAAATAATACACTGGTTAAAACAAATTTAACCCAAGGATGTACTTATGAAAAATGTTTGACTAGACATATTCAATCCATAACGTTCAGTTTTTCCCAAATAATACCCATAAACTCAATATGTAAAGGTGTTCAAGTCACAAAGCTTCGTTTCCGTGAGTTGAATATTCATGTCTGAAATTATCAATATAATAGTTGACAATAAATTTTGCAAGTCAGAAGGACTTCAAATGTATGTGCCTATCCCCTCACAATGGCAGAATTTCTGACTCTTATGCACAATGGCCTTTGCCAACATCACGAGCCCATGTTTTGTTTTTGTCAAAGCTTAAGAACAACAGAACGACAAAGTCAGATTTAAAAAAAAATTTCTTAAGAATTTGTATTACATTCTTTGGTTAATATAAATATTTGTAGAAACTAAGACACTGATCCTTTTTAGCTGATACTTGGTCCACTCAATGTATGAAGATTTCCATTCCATTTGAATAACTCTTATCATGCGTTTCATATAAAATTTCACATTTGTCTGATAGATGGGATCACTTGCCTATTCAGAAAGCAAGTATCGTTCAGCATAAAAACTTCTAAATTTCAGAAAGCTAGTATTCTTCAATAAACCCATCTAAATTTTCAGAAAGCAAGCATTCTTCAGCAATTAAACCCTCACTCTAAGTTTTCAAAAAGCAAACGTTGCAATGAGGCATATTAAAATTCAAACATTATATACATCCGTATATGATTCTACTTTGGAAACATTTATATTAACACAAATTTTTAGCATCACCATTTATACCTACATTGTACTTTTGTATAACAGTTTTGATAATCTGGCAACTCAGTATCAAACCTTTGCACGCTATTTTACTGTCAGCACAGCAAGTATAATTGATATGCATTTTCATCAGGTATGACCAGACATCACATCTTGTCGTACTTGTACTAAAACATATTCAAGAAGATTTGGACTCGACTTTACAATGGATGAACTAGTATTACCATTTTCACACACCAAATACAATATCCTTCGGTTGATCAGCTGGGCTGTGACCAGAATGGTACAAGTTAATTGGAAAGAAACTGATATCAGTTTTCAGTGTATTAGGTGATACAGGCTGGATTTCGAACCAAGATGTCAAAGTATTGATTGAAGTCAGTCAATTTTTTGTTTGGCGGTAACCGGGTAAGGACACTGAATGTGCTGAAGGCATTGCGATGCACACTGCAGTTCTTTATGTACTCTCTTGTTATGTAACTTTATGGATTCTATGGGATTATACTCGGGAAGTTGTTTTTGCGACTGTTAAAGTAGAATTCAAGTGAGTCACTGTTTCATCATTGTTCATCACCCAACAAATGAAAGGTAGCATTTAATGTGCAAAATTCAATTAAAGCCAGAAAGCGTTAATGAAACTTGTTATTGAAGACCGATTCAAATTAAAGACACTTAATAAGAAATTTTAAACGCCAAACATTTTTGCCTAACCGGTTCAAGAACGTACCCGTGCACGACACACCATCGACACACCCCTGCATTTGACCAATCACACTTGCTTCCGAGACTCGGCTTGTGACATGGACGCTATCGCATTCGCTAGTAAAGATTTGTGAGAACAGAATTTGTTTCTTTTCGTTTGCGACAGTAGACCTGTTATTTGTTTGCTTCTTGTTATCGCTTATGAAATTAAATTTGAATTAAATAAACAGATACAATTATTAATATAGGATAAATTCATAGATATAGATAATGTTTTAACGAAAAGCGGGAAAATATCAACCGTATTAAAGCAAACGAAAAGTCGATCGACCTGCACGGCAAATGCATGACTTTTGGAGAAAATTTACCTTTCACGGACTATTCATGGCAATGAAATAAGAATAACATTTTCTACCGTGTTTATCCTGAGCTGCGCATTTTATTTGGCACCATGCCAGAGAATTGTATCCTCGTCGTCACAGTGCGTGTCATCACGGTAGTATCGGGGACGAAATGTGTCTTGAAGCCATATCCATTGATTGACATTGACACCGGACAACAAAAAACAAGCAAAATTGAGGTGTATTCCTTACCTGTTTGGCATTGCCGACCCAGAAAGTAACATGATCGAAGTTCAGAAATTTCCCCTTGTCAGGCTGTAGGAACAATATTGACAATTACAAATTTACCAAACACGCCGCAGAGATCGAACTTCCGCTAGTACATAATGCTATAATATTTTAGTTTTAGTCACTGTTGTTGATTATTTTTAACGTTCACTGCTAGTAACCATAACAGAAAATTATATTTTCTAACCGTTTAATCATGGTATTGTCTTATAAGCGCCCAATTTCTTTGGGGGGAAAAAAGGAAATTAGCAGGTCGGATCAGCACGTTTTTTAACATATCTACAAATATTGCGGGCGATTTAGCAGGTATACAACATTACTTACGTAAGTGAAAGTGATTTTATGAACACTAATTTAAATTACATTTTTTCTAAAGTTCAGAAAGAAGACACACAATGAAGGTAATGCGGCACAAAATTCAATCAAATCGTTTCCATCCAAGCATATTCTGGACATCCTGTTGTATTTAAAATGTTTACATTTTAGTTCACTCACCTTGGGTCCCTTATTTGTGTAAGTCGTCTGAAAAGAAAGTAAAATAAAGATAATGTAAATTTTTTTTCGGACGCGGCATAATTGGCAAAAATCCTACGTCTATATACAGATATACGGGCATTAAACTCACCATTTTGAAATATGCAACGTATTTCAAGAAAATGGAGCGCGGTCTACGTATTTAGGAGTCGTACCGCACGGCACGCTGCAATGTTGTCAAATGACATGCCGTCATTTCGCCGGTCAAAGATATAGTTATGCAAGAAAGGAAAGTACGCCGCACGTAACGAAATATTTCATTGGCTAAAAGTGTGGGCGCTGGCCGTGACTACGACCGTGCCTTACCGACATTAATCGAAATATAGGTTGACCGAATAAAGTCTTTTCCTCGGCGAAAAATATCCAAATAATAGTTCATAATACCATCAACTACTGCTTCAATCAATCAAAAAATGCTTGAAATATTTTCATGGCAAAAAAAATGAATAATTTCCATTGACTTACTAGCCAATCATAAGTTGCGTACTAAATGCAAGGGGACATCACCGAAAGTAGGGTAGCCTCAACCTCGAATGTTTATCTCTGTGCCGGTCACCTTTAACTTGTATATTCGTCTATTTACACAATTGTTTTAAAAAAAACACAACTTCAGTTTTGATATACATACGATTTGAGTGAACCATTATCATAAAGAAGCGTTTATAAGTTTCACTATTATGTTAGATGGGAACAAGGATGTTATTTTGGTCATGTGATATAGTCACTCGAGGACTGAACTTTATACAGCAATTCGTAGTTCGCAGTATGTTTGTTCGCAACGTACTGATTACTGGGGCAAACCGCGGGCTGGGATTAGAATTCGTTAAGCAGTTGGTAGTGCTTTCAGAACCTCCACTTAATTTGTTTGCGACTTGTAGAACCCCGGGGACAGGAAAGGCAAAGGTAAGAATCGTTTGTGTTTTATACATTCGCACTTTTCTCCAGTAATGCTGTGGTTCTCGAAGTATGCAGCACCGTCAACGATGGTAGCCCTACTTTACATATTCAAATTACTGTTTTACTCTGAGAACGTACGTTGACCGAATCTCCTTGACCCATTGCATATCATCATATCTTTTCTACGAAGCATTGGAGGCAGTGCAGTGATGACCGAACTGGTCAACTATCAAGCTCCCCAACCCAAGATGTCAGTCTATTAATTGGTCGCTGGCCTAGTTTTACTGTACACGCAGCACGTGGGCCATGCTAGCTGTACCGGTTTTAGCAACTTGTGGGAAAAAATATCGATTGGTTATTGAATTGACTTTGTGCTCATGATGCTCCTGCCTTACTGATTATTCGTAAACATTGTGGCCAAAGGCAGCTTTGTATTGTTGAGCTGTACAACAGAGACCCAAGGTTACTCAGAATAAAGAGCATTACGCAACAAATGAAAAAGTGAGGCACTTCGGGGGCACTTCATGCTCTCCCAGACAGACGTTTCTGTCATGATTGACGGTCCCTCTTTGCACAGGGTCCCATGGAGGTACCCATGACAAGTCTTACCTGTGTCGTATGTGTGCCTATTACTTTACCTTCACTATCTCAGTGTGCAGTATTTCAAAAACTAATCCATATCTGTTATTAATACCCTCCCTATAAATCCCCTTCTTTAATTTGCTCTCCTAGTCGCGGGGGGGGGGGGGGGGGGGGCTTATTGCCATGACTATAAATAACTCATTTATGGCCCATAAGGACATTTACTGCATTTGATCATAATTCCTTAACGAATACTTCCTGCGATACCCTGTGCTCTATGCACTCCTGAGGGCCCACATGTTGTGTTTACAATAGCTGAACAGCAACATGTCACTGGAGAAGGGGGGGGACTGATCAAGGGCTGAACCCCACAGAGCTCATCAGGTACTACTAATATTGCTTGATGTGCAATTTGTTGTCTGGCTCATAGATTTACATACGGTCCAGCGGTTTTTAGCTCGTTAATAGCCTGAATTTTTGATGTGATGCTGTTACCTGTACAGCACTGTCAATACATGCTTCATTCAAAGAGCATATATGCCAAAGTCCCCTAAAAATGAGTCCATGTTCAATGCTCACTTGTCTCCAATGTTATTTAAGTCTCAGACGCTCTATGACAAGGTTTCCAAGATTCACAGTCACTGTATTTATTGTACGATAGGTCAAGATTGACATCAACATCCTGCATACAGTGTATAGAGAGCTGTTAATCAGAAGGAATTTATGTGATTCTCTTTTAGGGGGAGAGCTTAAAGGGACAAAGTCGGCCATTTTTCATGAATTTTGTTCGATACAAGATACTACTTATATTGTTTGACACGTTAAAAGATACCGAATGAATTGGTGACCATGCATGTATTCGACCCCAGTTTTAGACACGATACAAACCATTGCGATGATGAATTAATGGTCATGACCATTAATTCATTTTCGCGATGGTTTCATTTAATTTTCAATATAAGTAGTATCTCTTATCAAACAAAATTCACGAAAAATGGGCTACTTTGTCCCTTTGATACTACCATGGAGGTAACTATTTTTTACCGCAGAGTCGTCTCCCAAAGGTCCCTGTTTCACTTCTTATGAAGTACATCATTGCCCATTGGTGATTCACTCATCCGTGCTATTGGCTTCTGCCTGGGTACGTGGGTCATGAGGAAAAACTGAGGCGTGTACCAAAGCAAAACCTCCAACTACAGCACTGCAGCTACCAAGCTTTGTGGTCTGCATTGTCCATGCTAACTCTTTTTTTGCGAGATGTATTATTTAGCCCTCTCACATTAACATTTGTGGTGCATTGCATAGACCCTAATGTGACCAACAATTGTGCTGGCTGTGTTGCTCGGATAATCAATTGGAGACCAAACCTCTGTAGCCGCTAAAAGAGTTCAAGATTTAAGGTGATACGATAAATCGATGAGAAGTAACCAAGAAAAATATAACGTCCACCTTTAAAAAAATAATATTGGCCAGTCAAAAATATACCTTCAAAAGTTCATATCTTTACTTTGCTAATTGCATTTAACTGATGTATGCCAAATCTAGGCGTAAATTGACTGTCAGACCCTTCTCCACATTCACCAGGATTATAGTGTCACTCAATCATCAGGTATAAAATGAAGAAAAGTCACTTTTGTTTTCTGTTGATCCATTACCTAAAGAAAGTACAATTTAATTTTAACAAAATTAATGAAACTTGTAATAAAATTAATAAAATTATAATAATGAGGGTCAGCTATTTTGGCAAAGATCTACAAAAGTGATGCTGAAAGACTGTCACTTTTCCATTCAAATACCATTTATTTCTCAATTTGAAAATTCCAGCTTACACCAACCAACCTTTTTCCTTCCCTGAGCATGTTGTAATGCAACTAAAATGTATCTTAATGGCTGCCCCTTTCCACTCTGACTTACATTTATACATTTTTTAATCAAATTAACTAAATCCCCTACACTATTATTGAAATCCTCAAGAAAAGTTGCCATTAGTGAATTTTGTTGATCACACACTAAAATACAGAAAATCAGCATTTTATAGGTGACCTTGAAACTCGACCTTGTCAGCTCCTATACAGCCCTGACACTCACACACGTATCTAGGTCAAATATGCATAGCTGTGTCATTAGATGTAGGACAAGTAGGACATCTATATAAAACTGTTAGAAGAGCAAAAATAAAGACACAACATTTAAGTTGTCTTGGTAATGATTGTTGTCATGGTGATTTCCCATGGTAGGGAATAATTGCCAGAGTTGTGCACATATATATATATATATATATATATATATATATATATATATATATATATATATATATATATGAATATACTGTAATTCTCTCCAATCGTGTTCAGTGAAATGGTATGATGGACATACAGGAGATAATATTGGCTCTGAAAAAATCACTCCCTTTATAAAAATTAAATTACGATAGTAATGAATTGACAGTATTTAACTAATAAGTAAAGCCCTCTCTCTCTCTGTGTCTCTCTCTCTATTTCTTTATGAAATCTAGGAATTGCAGGAACTGTCAGTGGCAAACCCAAGAGTTAAAGTATTGCAGCTTGGTATGTACACACATTGCTTTTGATGATTTTAAAACAATTGTTTATAAGTTGCAAGATGTGTCACTGAGAGTTCCACATACGGCATGTTCAGTGAAATTTTACACACGTAACATGTACATGTAGCGTTGAAGTCATGGTCAACACTGATTGACAAAGAATAATGATATACTGCTACGTCGTTTGATTATAACGTTCTATCATCGTTTAAATGAGAAGTGCCCAATCGTAAACTCTGTTGTAGAGTTCTTCTTCAGAATCCTTGTTTTTTTCATGCGATGAACATAATCAAATGAAGTCTTAAAAACTATTATGTAGTTGGTCCTGGTATAATGAAGCTGACCATGGATACTAGAGGTAATCGATACCAATACAACCAAACATTCATAAAGGCATTCGACCCTTAAAAATGGACTCATCATTAATTACACCATCAAAAGACTCAAATTTTGTTGTTCAAAATATCACTGTAGTTTCAAAAATATCACCATAGTGTCTTCAGTAATTTAAAATAAAACAAACATACAAAAGTCAAACAAAATTCCAAGTGGTCATATTGATATAAATAATATGGTGAGTTCAAATGTTTATTATAGTTCTAACCTGGATGAGAGTTGTCCACCACATAAAACGTTCAATCAAATGATTGCGTTGTATAATTCAAATGTTCACAGTACATGAGGGGTGAGCAAATTCATGTTGAAACTGAATAGTTCAAGGACCAAATATTAAAATATATGTAGGCTGTAAGTGGTCCTGGCAACTTTGATAAGTGTGATGTCTGCTGTCAGTGTTTCATTAACTTTTCCCGTTGGCCATGCCATTATAGTCTGTCTGACCACCAAGGACAAAACAAATGAGTTTTTGGGTGAAAAATTGGTGGTCCCAAGCCCTCAGATCATTTGATTTACTCATTGCCACACTACCTGCATGTACATGTATGTTCCCTTCACATGCAAGATATAAGACAAAATTTTGCTCATACATACATGTAGCTGGTTTATCTGAACAACCTCATAGAAATTTAAATTTCTTGTTTTCATGAAAATTTCAACCAGTCAGTGTTTACTAATCCAGTTACAGATGACCATTTAGTCAACCATCTGTTAGTGTTGATGCTATTTTGGCTGGTTGTGGATTTAGTCATGCAAAGCAGTCAGGCCAAAAAGAGAAATGTTTTTATTTGTCATCTGCACATGTCAATTAATCTGGTCTAGCCGTGTAGCCCTCTTTTCATGATCATTTGAAAGAATTCAATACAAAACCTTGATGAATTAATTGAGTGTTGTAGATGTTCATAGGAGAATAAAGACATATTTGTAACTATATAGTATGCTAGGTTTTATAATTCACTAAAGTGGGTCTACTTGAAAATGAATCGACAACAGTAGTCTATTGACATGAGCAGCAGTTCAAACAGTACTTAATTAGATTTTGGTTTAATGTATTCTTGATTTAGCCGATGATATTACCGGTATGTAAAATCTGCCTGTTAAAATATAGAACATGTAGATTTAAGAATTCTTATACAGCAACTGTTTGCAGGGATTCATATCCTGTGATAGAATTGTCCTAATTTGAGAGATATCCGTGGTAACAAAATTTCACTGTCATGTAAATCAAATATTCAAAGTTCAATAAATGCAAAGTGATCAAAGTAGTGTCATTCCCCTTCAATATTCAAGTAACAGTGATTAAAGAGATCAAGTACATCTTTGCTGACAATTTTATATAGATTATCATGACTCAATTGAAAGTTTCAATAATGATCAAGTTATTCAAAGGAATCATTGGATTGTTTGTAAACAAGATATTGCAATGTTGTTGATTACTTCAATAACAATATCCTGGCTTACATGTACATGAGAAATTGTCCTTGATGCGGATTCTGATAGGGAGTGAAAATATTGAAATCAGCTGACAAAACAAAAATTTGTAATGCTCACTAATAAAACTTGAAGAAAATGAAATCAAGAGCTGAAATATTTTGTTGAACAGTTAAAATTATACTCATAATATTGTCAAGCAAAATTGCCATAAAATTCACCTGTTGGCTTTGTCTATTCATAAGGCTTAGAATTTAAAACAATATTTCCACTTTTTCACAAAGATTCAGTAGTTTTTGTCGAGCAGTCAAATCACTGAATGATTTTTTCCAGTGTTTGTATTAAAGGTATACAGTCACCTGTAATCTAAATATACCCACCCATATATGGTCAAAGGGACGTGCCTTGGTATTCAAAATGCCCATGTGAGGGCGCTGTTTTTAAAAAGCGGCACCTGCTTAAAATCTGTGATTGGTTAGATTTTCTCTTTCCATGGTAACTGTGGCAAAATTGGAACAGGTGACAGTATACCTTTAAACAATATTGCTTCCCCTGCCCTTGTGCTGAAATTGAGAGAGAGAGAGAGAGAGAGAGAGAGAGAGAGAGAGTGTGAGAGAGAGAGTTTGTTTACACCATCTTCCATAATAGTGTATACAATATCACAGGATTTTTTTGCATTTCATGGTCAAACACACAAGCTGTTAGAATTTGAATATCTCACCATGATTGTGAACATGACTTTCTTTTGAGCACTATCAAAATACAGTGATCACAAAATGACTATTGTACCGTTTAGGTAAAAGCTAGAGTAAGTAAACAAAGTGGCCCACATTCGTGTGTGTTATTGTGCCTGTCAGTCCATGCGTATCTGAGGGTCAAAGGTCATGTAGAGTGAGTCTGTAAATCAAAGAGTATATTGATGAAATTTCTATGGTTAAAACAACAAACTTCTTGCATAAGTGACTTTTACAACATGTCAAAAAGAATATGTCAATGACCGTTCAGTACAGAGTCTGTACATGTATATCACATAGTGCTTATCAAGGTTAGGTTTCTCCCATTTCACTGTATAGGGATGCACACATCATGTGTATTCCTCTTGAAATCAAACAGAAAGTAGTGATTTGACTTTCAAAACATTAAAATGTAAGAAAATAGATGTCAGTTAATAGGCAAAGAATTGAAAATTGTGGATAAAGTAGATGTATAGTGTTTTGTCTAGAGAGGGGGATGGAGAATTGCCCCTCTGTTGACATGTTGGCACCCCTAGTAATTTGTAAAGGGGAAATCAGCCCCCATGAAATGGTTCCAGTCACACCTTAGAGACATGAACTGGTGAAATCCCTCCTAATTTTTCTGGTAAAGGGGAAAATCCCCCAGTTGATGCCGTTCTGGCTGAAACATTGGATGTACACACAAAGTATAATAATAATAATAATAATAATAATAATAATAATAATAATAATATTTTTTATTGCTTGCTTGTAAATATAGGATTTACATCACATTTGTGGCAATAAAAGTGTGATACAAAAATAAGTTAAAATTTTCTTTGATAAAGATAAAGTATTACAGTATTATAATAGTAGTAGCTAATAATAAATATAACTAGGTATTTCTTTGTTTATATAAAGTAAAAATATAATCTGCAAGTTGTTCATTTAAAGATAACTCTTGTTTTGTTAGTAGAGAAATAAGCTGATTTTCAGTATCGTCGTTTGGGAAATTGATTTTACTGAAAAAGTTCTTTCTTTGGACTTTGTATTTCTGACAGACTAATAAAAAGTGTGTCTCATCTTCAATACTGTTGGTGTTACACTGATTGCAGTATCTTTCAGTAATTGGGGTTTTTTGAACAGTGTGTCTCCCTTTTTCAATTGCTAGATCATGATTGCTAATGCAAAGTTTGGTGAGTAATTTTCTTTTCTCACCTTGTAACTGTGTTAAGTAGGGTTCTAATCTAAAATTACGTTTTATTTTGGCATACATTCTTAGTTTACTATTTTCATCAGTGATCAAATTTTTCCAAAAGACTTCATAATTGTTTGTAAAATTTGTTTTCATTAATCCAGTTATAACTTTGTGGTGTTTAAGTGATGGAGCTTTATCAAGGAGAAAGTCCATTCCATTGTCTTTAATTAAAGCACTTAAACAGTTAAACCAGGATCTATTGTTAGTGTTGTTTACCATTTGCTCCAGAAAAGCTTCTTTAGCAAGATTACAATGTGGCAGTTGTACGATATGAAGCCAGTGTTTAACAATATTAAGTTTGATCTCAAGTAGCATTACTCAACAGCGGCATTACAAGCTTGTCTATTACACTGTAAAATGTTCTTACAAAATTTGAGGTGAGTTCAATTGCTGATTTATCCCACTTCTTGTAATCCATGAAATCTTGTCCCCAAATCTCTGAGCCATACAGTAAAACAGGTTTACTAGTAATGAAAACATTGAATAGATGTAGGGAAAATTTTATCTTTTTGTTGTGCAATAAAACCCTTTTTAAACTATACAAAGATCTTGCTGCTTTATCAGCCAAATTTGTAATTGTGTCACTAAAACTACTAAGTAAATGTGAACTGCTGGAATTGGTAGTCTGTGAGTGACTCTTTAGAATTAGATGACAATAAAATGTCATGATCAACTGCATGATGTAATTTTTTGTCTCTTTCAGATGTCACCGATGAATCAAGCATTGTCAGAGCCGTAGAACATGTGAAGAAAGCTGTCGGAAACGATGGGCTTAATCTGCTCATCAACAACGCTGGCATTACGACCAAAGGAGTGACATATGATAGTGTACAGGCATCCAGTGCGATGAACGTCCTTGCCACCAACACTGTCGGCCCACTCCTTACAACCAAGGTCAGTCATTGGTCGCCTGCTAAAACATGATTTATTATTCTCACCTGTGACCCCATTCTCCCATAAACATACACCGCACATACGTCATCATAAATAGGATTTAATATGATAAGAACCAGTTGGTGCTGGCTAGCATTAACAGTCAACTACTACATGTGACTCTTTGCTTTATACAAACTTTCTCTCTCTACAGTGATTTAGCCCCCTTAGGATTATCTGTATAGGCAAACCCAAACAACGTGACAAGAAGTCACTTGATGTTCTGTTGTTACAAAAAGTCAATTAACATACTTTCATGTTATCGGTTTCCTGTATAAGTAAATGATTTGTAACGTTTTAATCTCTAGATCTAGTACTGGTGAGCTGATTGGTTCCTTAATATTAATCTTATCAAGGATTGCATAAATCAGCGGCGTTTTTGAAACTCTAGATTTCACAAATAGGGTTCTTAGGCCAAAAAAAATAATAGGTTTGTTTCTGGTCATTGACATGTGGCAAAAATGATGCGGCGACGCGATTTTTTTTTCAAATTTTTTTTTGTCTTTGGTGGAAACTGATACATTTTTCCATTTTTTCAATAGGGGCAAATGAAAAACAGGAAAAAAAAAGTTGATGCGCAGACTTTGAAATAATAAGCGCGATGACCAGAATCAAATCAATTTTTTTGGCCTTAAATAAATGTATCTGTAAACATGTAAATTTGGATTTTTAATAGTTCTGTAAATTGTATGCTAAAATGTCAGTGAAAACCATGAGTTCTGACAGCCTGGAATTAGTTCTGATAAAATTTTAAGTAAGACTAGAACGGAGTTCTCTAACTATTCTTATGTATTCATATTGAACAATTATGATGTAAGTAAGCATTAGGATATATACATAAGCAGCCATGCCATGGCGAGACTATTCCCCTTGTCTGATGGACCCAAATTTGTCATGTGAGGGCGCTCTATATTATCTCAATGTTCATCATGCAGATGATGTACATTTATACTACCATGAAGCAAGCAAACTCATCAGTCTAACCCTGTCACATACACATTTTCCCAATCAATCAATCAATTTATCAATTAGTCAATCAGTCAATCAAATTTATTTGTAATGCAATGAAATCAATAAGCAATTTTGTGGTAAGAGGCGTAGAAAGGTCAATGTCAATCAGTGTTTGGACTTCAAATCATGTGATATATTTCATTGTGTCTTCAATAGATATATGGTCATTTGTGTTAGCATTGCACACTGCAACTAAAGATAAAGTTTGTATAATTGTTGTACATTAGTAAACATATCATTTTATCAGAAGAGTACAACACATGCTCTCTTCAAACTACCTGACTGGTAACTCTTTGACTGTCAGTACCTGCGTACATTTGAGACTTGGCATTTTGTACTATCAGTGTGTTCTTGAAGCTAGAGTGCCACTCAGGGACATATATGACATGCCTCGATGTGAGTGCAAATCAGTGCATTGATTTGAATAGGAACATCCGGGATGTTAGCGGGCCGGTGAACGGTGTACTGACCGGTTTCCATGTTTATCCGTGCCAGTGAAGCCTTGGACATTTTTGATATCAAAGTAGACACTAGACGTAAAATATCCATGCGCGCACTGCTATTTTGACTTTCGTTAAAATCTGTTTGATGCTGGTCGATAACAGTAAAATTGTTTGAAATGCCCTGCTTGTAACTAAATGTCATATAGCATTAACTGTGTGAAGAGGCATGTAATAAAAATATTATTGCCTGAATATATGGGTTTATGTGCCCTCGCAGCAGGAGACAATTTGCCCTCCTGGCGTCGGGCAAAGCTAAACCCATGTATTCAGGCAATAATATATAATATTGGGACTCAAAATATATTTGTACAATATTCTTTTGGCCTACCCCACTTGTAGGGGCTCATTTTGAAGCTTATGAAGTAAAAAAAGTGTTCACCAGCTTAGTTTTCTCAAAAATCAAGAATTTTACTCCTCCATAGAGATAACACAGCGATGGCGGCCATTTTGAATTTCAAATACTTGTATAGGTAAATTTTGGGTGAGTTGTTTCTCTAGTGCCAAAATTTGCAATAGAAAAGTTAAAAGTTTGCTTGATGAAAGTTTTAGCAAAAGTTTAAGTCTTTCACTTTCAAGGCACAAACCACCTTAACTGTAGACTGTAAGATTTCATCATGTAAGTGTTATGGACCATATACATGTAGATGTATTCTATTTCTATCAATTATGTGTGTTCCTTTCTCTGTTCATTAGGCATTTTTACCATTGCTCAGGATGGCTTCGTCAAAAGATACCAGTCATGGCATGAGCTGTGGACGTGCTGCCATCATCAATATTTCGTCTACCCTTGGGTCTATTGAACTTGAAAAAGGAGGTGGACCTTTTGTCTACAACATGTCAAAGGTGAGTATCATGTCTTCCAACAGTTGTATGCCAAGACTTTGTTGGGGATTTTTAAAAATTGACCGTAGTGCAAGTCACTTGTTAGCTGTGTCCCACTGGGTTAGGAAATTTGTTAAAGTCTTTTAAGTTTTCACCTGCTTAGTTTTGTGACAATTGAGAAATTGTATTTTTCCCATAGAGATAAGACAGGGACAACAGCTATTTTGAATATTCAAATATCATCAAAGGCAGTCAAACATTGCTGGCCTTCTTTGCGATTTTCATTACACATTGTTCTTCCCATAACTATGCTTATAATGCTCTTTTCATGGTATCCAACTTTGTATGTTGGTCTATCAAATACATATATATGTAACTGTGAACAAAAAATTCAGTCTAGCGCAGAAATGACAAGTATGGGTGTTATAAATCTTGCCTCATCGAAAGCAAAATTGCTGATGATGTCCATGTTATCTCCACCGTAAAAATTGATCATAATTCCATGAAGCAATAACAAGTTTTCAGATTAATATTTTTACTGTCATTCTCCATTTGAGCATTCCAATTGTCATACATTAGAAAGCGAGGCAGATTCCTGGAATTCCAAGCCTATGAATAATTAATTTTCAGAAAATATGAAATCATCACCACTTGCTTCAGAATCGCTCTGTATATACCAGTGTGTGGTGTTTTCATTTTACGTTATTGCCATACAAATAAGCTTATTCAATATTATAGAACCTGAATGTTACACCATGTTGAAGAAGACATCTTCTTTTGTTTTTCCGCAGGCCGCATTGAACATGCTGACAAAGAGCATGAGTTGTGACCTCCGTAAAGACGACATCATGGTAGTCGCTCTGGATCCCACCTGGACAGTGACTGACCTAGGGGGTCCTAGGGCCCCACTAAGTGCTGAGAAAAGTGTTGAGGGAATGCTCAATGTAATGACAACATTGAATGAAACACACACAGGACAGTTCATAGACTATACAGGCAAAAACTTACCCTGGTGATGAAGGGAGGGATTGGCATCACCCATACTGGTGTTTACACTGTATTGCCAAATTTCTGTTATCCCACCTGTTCATTTACTTCACATAAACTGCCTAGCAAATCGTTACATACCCTTTGAACAGGTCAAACTTTGCACTAAAAGAACGTAAGGTCAACTTCCATTGCAGGTAAATCACATCAATTTCATGATTTGAAAGCAAACCCGACAGTGAGATTCTCGTGTGCGGTGGCTGCTACCCCTTTAACAGACATGGTTTGGCCCAAACCCTTTGTTATCAATGGTGATTGTGGACCTGTTTGCGGGGAATTGGAGGTGCACGGGTTAGCCCTTTCAGAACCAAACTATCGTAAATTCCAGTTGATTTGGACAAGAGTAGATAGATCCATAGACCCTGGGAAAAGAAGTGAAAAGACGTTAATAAGTGTCAGAACTTTCTTATTACACCAATATGCACATATTGAACAGCCATGAGATTTTTGTTGCCTGAGAGCTACCAGGAACAGTCAGTTTCACGGGGTTGTAGACTGAGAGAAAACAAACATGCTGTTACCCAAATATGACCAGTCACACCGACATCCAGTTTCCTTGAAATGTAGTCAATGAAATGAAAAGTGACCCATGCAGGACTCAAACTCACATCCCCCGAATACATTTTGGATGCTCTACCAACTGAGTTAATGGATCTAATTTTCTTGCAAAAAAAATCCAGAAGTTCTAAAGCTATCATCAGTCGTCAATAGTCATGAACAGGCAACCACTGCCCATCATCTTTAAGCATTCTGGAACGTATGCATGCATAGACGGCACTTTCAAACTTTCCCAGCCAACAGTTGTTTCAAACTGTTATCTGATCACGTTTTGGGGAGAGTTAACAGCTAACTCAATCTTTGCATGTGTTAGTTTGAAAAATGATGCATACCACTTCATCAAATCAACAAATCACAACAGAGAGTTAAGACCATGTGTGTTACAATGTTGACTATTGCATTTTTTGGGTTAATGTTTAAAATTGAAACTATGTATTAGAATATGTATGCCTATTTTATATTTGAAATTGGTATCAGTATTATGAAAGAAAAAATGTGCAATACAATGACAGAGTCTAGACTATTTTAATTTTGTTATCAATAAATTTTCAATGTAATTTATTTTTATATTTTTGAAATAAATTTTTGACTGGTTAACATATGAAGTTGACGTTCAGATGTTGTTGAAACTAGATTAGTTACAAAATTGAAGTTGGAAGTGTCATACTGCTGTTATCACGTACAAAATAGAATCTGTTGAGTAGACTGTTTTACAAGCATACCTAGACTTGCTCTAAGTCTGTGGGCACATAAGTATCAAAACATATGATAAATTGAAGGACTAAATATCAGCAGACCGACACGCTAATGGTAGGCTGTTGTATAGATCGTGGAGTGAACGCCTTGGCCAGCCAGTAACTCAGCTGCCAAGAAAAGCCAGGTGACTTTGGGCCAGTCTAAAGCATACCCTGAACAGGAGTACTGTCTAGAGAGCAAGATTTTTTGATGAGTGTATGAAAAATGATAACATGATGTAATTCCCAACTATCAACTACATTGTCATTTATGCAATTGTCATGATTGCAGCCAGTCTTCAGCAGTGATTGCACCTCATCCGCGATTCATTAGGATGTACGGTGGGATTTAGAACACCTGTGTTAACCTACAAAATTACACAGGTAAATATTGCCATTTTTATTCCTGAGAAAGTATTGTCATGAAGATGTTTGTTGTTGAGGATGACTACTTTATGACAAATACAGAGCAGAGATAATATCAATGTAAAGCAAAGTACAACAATGCTATTAGAGACTGAAGTGATGTTGGTATGAAGTGAAAACTGAATCTACTGCCTAATTACTAGTGTATGATGCAGAGTACAATTTCAATATGAATGGTGCCTGTCTGGTAAAGGGCGCCCTCAAGCAAATATCCTTCTATATCCTTTATTTTTTAGCTCAATATACAGGGTTTCTGAATTCGTGGTCATCCATGCATTGCTCCACTTACAGATCTATGAATTTACATAAAACCAACAGTGAAATGGAATAACAGAGCTGATAGTGATATACCAGTAATTACAAATTAAATTTTCAGAGGTTTCTCAATACAGTTCTCTCATAAATTGATTTGTTAAATTACGATTCAGGATGTCAAGTGACATTTCTTCTGCTGATAATTTCCCACAGTAGTACATCACCTTATAATGTTATCACGACACTCATTAATGCAGTGAAAGTGCCAAAGGGTAAACTATCATTTGGTGCTTATTTTCAGCTGGCCAACTGCCATCCTAAATACGAAATTGCAGTGTGAAATCGCACACAAGCCAGAAATCGTAATGAAAAGGCACCCTGATGAATCGATCTCCTTTAAGGTAGAACGCACCTCGGGGACAGACATTCGGACTCTCAAACTTTTACAATTCTATTCTGATATACCACATGTGGGGGTTCATTTTAAAGCTCTTGGTAAAAGAAAACTTTTTACCGTCTTAGTTTTTCGAAATTCGAAAATTTTTATTTTTTCCCATAGAGTTAACACAGGGATGGCGGCCATTTTGAATTTCTAATATCGGTAAATCTTCGGTAAATTGTTTCTCTAGTACCAAAATTTGCACGGTGACCCCCTATTTTTATTCTTGATTTTGAAAGAGAATGATTGAAAGATTCCTTGAGGAAAATTAGAGCAAAAGTTTAAGTCTTTCACTTTCGAGGTGCATACTACCTTAATCCTGATGTCAAAGAAAATGGTGCTTTGATTTTAGTTTTGTCAAGACATAAGTTTCTATTCGGAGATAAGATACCACTTAGAACAGTGCAGATATTACAGTTGTTTGGTGTTGTAGCTGGCATAATAGCATCAACTTTCATACCAATGTCAGTTATCTTTATTTTTGTTCGTTCAAATAAAATTCATTTCACTATAAACATGGAATGTCAAATCTGCCTAACTGTAAATATGTAAAAGAAACAAAAGTATGAAGGATCTATCTGAAGGGTAGCTACAACAGTTTTGGCGATGATTCCTGTCATCAGATCTCTGTGGAATATCTTCCAATTCAAACCATCCACTCTGTTGCATATGATTCTTGTTGAATTAAAGCTGCTGAGTAAAAAAGTGTTGTAATTGTCAGTGAGAGCAAGGTTCTCAGTCCACTTTCGGCCGATTCGCCCGACCTTTGACTTAATGCAATACTTGTCAGCCAATAACAGTACAGTAGTGTGACACTACTCTTTGTTTGGCCGTCGTTCTTTATGTCGAGGATGCAATAACTTTCTTCAGTGTTGCGTTTTCTGTCTTACTATTCCCCACTCTTTAACAGTCGTATTTGTCATATCATCCCACCCATCCATACCTCTGAATCAACAGGTGTCTGTGTAGCGCCCTCTATAGAATACTTTCAATTAGCTGCAAATTTCGATGGGAACGTGTGAGCACTCCCACCTTAGAGTGTACGCTGAAGATAAATAAATTGATATGAACCATAACGGCTGTTTTATAATAAAAAAAATGTTTGAACTGCCTCTTGATCCAGCATTGAATTGCGGCAATCTTTTAAAGCGACTTCCGAATCCAGTTGGCAACAAGACAATGAA
The DNA here is from genome assembly GCF_041260155.1 of Ptychodera flava. Taxonomy (NCBI): domain Eukaryota; kingdom Metazoa; phylum Hemichordata; class Enteropneusta; family Ptychoderidae; genus Ptychodera; species Ptychodera flava. Next base: position 30,530,749 of record NC_091939.1, read on the forward strand.
GAGATTTTCATGTTCATTGAGGAGACAAAGTCACTGTTACAAGTTTTATGTCATCTTCTCAAATCAACAATACACTGAAATAATGCCGATGGCACAAGATATGAGTTAGTTATACTTAAGATCCTCCACTTAGCCATACAACCAGGTTTGCATTTTGGTAAAGCGAATTTTATGGTTGAAGACCACTCAAAAAAACTTGTAGAAAAATGTAGTGATGGATAGGTGCTCCGTAATAACGTTATGCAACCGTTGATATGTTTGCCCTTGAATGGATAAAAAATACCAAGTAATCTCTAATCCTCTTATAAAATTTCCCAGCGTAAAACCGATTAACCTTGGTCGTGCATTTGCATTATCCCTGTAAGATAACATCACCATAGAGAAACGAGGGATGCCTCTCTGTACTTGATATTGGAACGTGTTTCAAGGTCGGGTTCAAGGTAAACTTGTCTTATTTTCTTCTAATTATGTTATATAAGAGAGTCTTTGATCGAAACCTGGTTTTCATTTCATGGTGGAAAATAGATGAACGTCTTACAGGTTCTACTCCCACGGAACTTGCTGCGTTTTAATTTTGATGCTTTCGTCGATAGTCTGCTCATCTGACATTTTGTACGACAGCGCTGGATTTGTGTTGTTTGAATCTCATTTTAGAATATCAAAGCAAAGAAGCGTCGATCATTTCGCTTTTGAACTCTTTTATAAATCAATGTCTGCAAAGTAGACTGGCCCCCAGTTGCCTGGCTTTTCAAGTTCTCGGCAGCTGTGGGCCAAGGCGTACACCCCACCATCTACGCAGCAACCTCGTATAGTGCAACAGTCTGCCGAAGTTTAGTCCTTCAATTTATTCTGTTTTGATATCTAATCTGTCCACAGACTTGGAGCAAGTCCATCTGCAAGGCAGAACTGGAGGTCTGTCCTGTCGCTTGATCCCAATTATTGCGAACGTTCAAGATTCGCATTTTAGCGCCATCTAGCGACGAATACCATCACTAACAAGCCCAGTGCGAGAGAAACGATACGTAAATCATGATATGATAATGAAGAAAAAGAGTTCTCAAGAATTATAGTGATGATCATTAAATGATAGTAAATAGAATGACCATATTAAGTGCATTTTAATCTTGTTGAAAGGGGTTAGTGTTCCCACATTGTCGTATGTTGACACTTGTCAATGAGTTGATTTTAAAACGACAATTTTCAAACGTGAGAAGAGTATCATTTTTATCTCTAACAAAGCTTATGACGTCAATGTTTCCGACAGTCCCTGTATATGAAGATGCATGAATAGACAAGTACTTTATGAGTTTATAGCAGTCATTAATTCACTTCTCTTCATCGAAGACAAAGAGCTGTCAACATGACCGATCATTCAATTTGCCCCACAGAGGGCGCCTCAATCCAGTATTGATGTTCCCTATGTACCAGCGGAATTCAGCGATTCATCCAAGTCGGATCCGATGACATACACTCGGTTAATCATCCCATAGAACACCATTCTCTTATTTGCCAGAAAATTGACTAGAGGTGCTTCTGCGTGCAGTAGCCACCAACATTGCGAGAACGTTGGTCGCATACATTAACAGAGCAAGCGAAACACTAGAAGAGATATCATATAGCGAACTACATTTTTGAAAAATGAGCTTTTACGTAGGGCTGCTAGCAGCTGATAAAATATAGCACTACTGTTCCGAAGCAATGAAACGTGTACATATTGGGGAAAAGGCATCAAAAGCATTTTAGTGTGGAATATTTCAAATACTATAAAGAAACGATTTTCAATGCGATTTATTCTGGGTCATTGAAAAAATGAATACGCAGTTCCATAGAATAGCTACTGGCGCTAATCTGTAGTTTACTCTGTACGCGAGACATTTACGTCGAAGCTGCTAGAAAATATCGGTCACTATTGAAAATAACTGTACTATCAGTGTTTGCAACAGAAAGGCACCATTGTTTGAAAAAATACAAAATTAATGTATTAATTCCGTAAAATGGTTCAAAATCACATTTTCTTGAATCAAAACACCTTTTACGTGTCATCCAGTATATATGATATCCATATAGAGTAATGGAACCAAGCTGTTACCTTGTTCATAATGTCAATCGATATACGCATTTTAACATGTTCGCTCATTCAGCGACTGCCCCTATCATAAGGAATAACATACAACACGATTTTTTGGGACAGAGGGACCGTGTCCAATCATATAAAGTTGTGATTCAGTATTTTCATGGATGCAGATTCCAGAAAGACTGATCTATAACTACCAACAAAGCTCAGGACACAGACAGTTAAAACGGTAAGATCAGGTCATTAATTGTGTTAGGAGAAAAACAGTTTGATGATGTATCTTTCTCATCATCAAGCCAAAGAAGGGAAATGTATACCACGTTTTTTGTACCTTGATAATACGCGACGTTGACATCACAACGTGAGTCAATATTTCCTCCCTTGTCCTGACCTCAAAAATAACGTATAATAGGCCTAAATATAATGCGTTGCATTATAAATGCAAATCTATTCACATTGTGCTAAATTTGAAGAAATCCAAAGAAACTTTGAATTGATCAATTTAAAAATCATAAACGAAAAATTGAGATCATAAGGCATTTTTTTTATTTAGATCGCATTAAATTGATCATACACTAAGTGTTGAAAATGACAGCAAATAAATCAATGTAAAAGTTACTTTGAAGAACCGTTTATACTTATAGCATACTCTCCATTAGCTTTGTTCTATGTGTATAATGATTTGTATTCTTCCCAAATATCATGTCGAATGCCTAATATTGAACTTTTGATCAATTTGTAATTGATATTTTTATTAATTGGTTCACATGACAATTCACTTTAACATGACATCCGTTTCCAAGATGTATTAGCAAAGCGGGGACTATGTCATTTACAGTGACTTGTTGCAACATATCTTTGGGAGAAAACTAAGAAAGCACACTTGTTTCATAACACAGAAATATTGAAAAATTATCAAAGCATGTGCAGCTCCTGTCGATAGGCAGGGGGCAGAATATATCAATACTGGTAGGATTTCATGTACACATTGTACAGTTCTTAAAAAGTGAACTTCTTGACACCATCGTCTTTCTGCAAGTCAAAATTACCGCTGCATGTGACTATATTTTTCCTTTAAATAAAGGTAATGGGATCTTTAGAGCACAAAAATATCGAAAATGAAAGAAAAAACCACCCCTAAGTATCATATTTGTAGCAGACTCATGATGATAGACAAAGCTATTGAACTGATTATTTCATTCAAGGATATTGTTTTGGCCTGAAATGGTGATCCGTCTGTTCTGGTTGCTGCCTACTTTGGAGGAATTACTCTCCACGTGTAAAACTCGCATTTCTAAAATCACAGGTCATCATCACCTTCGATTCACGGCACTACTTGTTAATTCATATCAGTTCAGCTGGTTTTTTCTCAAACCCTTTTTAACTGTGTCTATATATCCCTATAAATCACCGAAATCGTTCATCTTGCTGAACACTCCATTCGGCAAGCTCCAATTTCATACGTTTAATTTAGGATGTTAGGTCGAAAGACAGTTCTCTAGAGGTCATAGGTCAAATCGATGTGATATCGGATTCTCTGTGGGTAAAACTGCTCGTCCTTTTTTACTACAGCACGGAGATATTGGCATTCAGGATGGCGTATGTCGAATGATATACTCAAGCCCCGGGACTCACACCCATTAATCTAACAAGCAACATTCACACCAGCGGGACGCTTGTTTCTCGTTGAGATTAAAAAGGCATGGTTGCTCACTCTAATTGTTGCAGTCTCTGAATCGTTGTCAGAGATCTCACCATAAGATCAACTCAGACTAATTCTGATATTTTCGTTAATTAAGAGTCATCTTCTCGCCACAATAACTCACCAATCAACTATCAGTGTATGCTGCGGTAAATAAAAATTGCTGAAATTAATTGTTTCATAAAAATCATCTACCGTGCCCAGAAACACTTTCAATAATACTGTCAAACCTTGTTAATTAGATTATTTGTTTCAAATAAACTCGGCAATGTTTAAAAGACAGTGACACATTCTATAAATAGTTACAACTGTCTTGCACACCGTCTGCTATATGTATCCCAAGGGCAACGTAAGTCTGATCTCATCTGGAAAGGACGCAAAAGTTTAATGTACCACGGTCGTAAATATGGCAAATTTTAAAGATTCAATTTGAAAATTTAACGATAAGAGTTATTTAATCCAAGTATATTAAATTAGGCGTCGCATAAAAAAATAACCGTTTGAAACTGATTAATCTTTCATTGTTTTACGGATCCCATTTCAAATCCCTCACATCTCTTCAAGTTTAATGCGCGGGAGAAGCGTAAGAGGTAACCATGGTGATAGTCTATTTCAAGAACACACATCAATCCGGATTAGAAACGAAAGTATCTGACTTGTTCAAGGGTTGCAATCACGAGGACACAGGTTGACATTCTGGGTCTTGACCTCTGCTGCGGGACCGTGGTCTTCTCATTAAACATTGACATCCTTGATGGGTGGACGTCATCGGTGACATATCCATGCAGCTTGATCATTGCCAATGACATGTGCACATATTCGCGGCAAACTTTCATTTTGGAGTCGTCATGACTGTTTTGAAGCTAACACAGGAGAATTATTAAGCCTAAAGTTAGGGAATGCTAGTAATTTTCCCGACTGTCCCGAAAGTTAGGTTGAATAAGAAAACTTCATCCGTTCATTAGTAATCATGACTGGTCATAAGCAGACACAGAAGACATTGCGACGATATATTCTACCTGACACCTTTATTCGTATCAGCGCATATCGGTGAGCCTTTGGGAATTTGATCTAGCAACAGTGTTCACATTTGGTGACGACAAGTGACAACCCCGAGGCGCGAAGACATTCGTAGAATATCTCATTTGAATTCACCTTGGTAACCAAGCTTGATTGAATAAATCAAATACACTGCGTTGCATTAGATGAATGTTCCGCGGCGTGACCAGCTAGACATTGCAGTGAATGCAAAAATAATTCAAAGTACTGGAAATATTTGATAGAAGTCACGATTTCTTCCTGATTGATGGTAAAGTACTTTCATTTTGATGCCGTCATAAATGCAATCATGAAATGGTACTGATCTGGTCTTATATTCGCGGTCATTATTAATCATTTTTTTAGAACTCGGCGTTGACACTGAGGCGAGACGGATAATAGTTTTAAACTCGGTAATTTTATCGACAATACTGATATTTTTACATGACAAGGCTGATGAACAATAATGTACATCATCCAAGCCTTAAAAAAAGCTATTAGATAAAATGACGGCAACTGAAGAAGTCAAGACCAGTGATGACGTCGGTTGCCATGGCAACTACTTGAACCTTACAAAACAACGCTGATCTGAAAACCGAGGTGGAATGACAGGGTTTGCGAAAAACGAGATGCATATAGTTTGTGAAACATGTCGACAGATGAGTGAAAAAGATATTAGAAGTCTTAAAACGGATTAATCTTCAGAAAGATATTATTTTCTTGATTCGTGTCTGACCTGAGACTTATTATGCTTTCCCAACTCTATTGGCTTGTGGGAAACTGAGAGCAAATCTCCATATGAAATACGTGATTTTGACGTAATCTGAATAATATGAACGAATGCAGGTACGATGCGGTATATTTCTCCTTTTCGGAATTAATGAAGTCCCTTTTATTACTTTGCGTCCATACATCTATCTTGCAACCGATAAGTCACACAAATTCTATGTATCAATATTGATGATTAGTAATAAAATTCAAACACCTTGCCGTTTGCTAGTCTATTTTTGTGGTTCTGTATACCTAACAACTGTGTACTTGTATACTCCACCTATCACAAAAATCGTATTATGTTCATTAACATTCCACCAATCACGTTCATCATCAACACATGGTGCTCACGCGATCATGAACTAACCTGGCGTTTTTCCACCTGATTTCTTGGCTTATAAGGGACGGACCATTAGACCTTGGGAGGTGGAGTGGTCATAATCAGATTGTAAATATTTTTTTTATAATTAATAAATTTTTGAATTTTTTTTCCAAGTAAGTCATGATGTTCTAATTTTTTATCAAAGTATATTGTCAGATTTTTTGCTTTTTTCTGATTTTTTTTTTGATTTTTTAAACTAGTCTGCAGATTTTCCCCCCTAACTTTTTGCTTTGAATTTTTTTTTTCTGTTTTTGACCACCCTCTACCAAGATCTAATGGTTCATCCCTAAGGAACCTAGAGTTGCTAGAATTTCAGTCTGCTCTTCCAGCCAGCACGGCAACAGAGTGATTGTCTATTCATCTGATACTTGCTTGACCGAAGCTATGTTTTCCAGTTACTGTAACAGCTTTTCCCTTACATTTCCTGTCACTTGACGAATTTATATACATGCAACAGTTATAAAGTTTGCACTTACTGTTTATATTATTTATTAAAGAGCTAGCACGGCTACAGACTATTTCATTGTATTTGTTGAAGACTGATTGTTGTACTATGCAGAATAAAGCTAACATTGGAGATAACATGTACATCGCCAATATTGCATTACAAGTTTCTTTGTGACGGCCAACCAACCGTGATATTTACACGAATCTACAAATCAAAGGGATGGTTAGAGAAGTTTAAAAATCAGGATGAAAAACCGACATGACTTCTAAAACAGATCATTTTGTACAAGTTGAAAGAACTTGATTAAACTTCTTAAAGGAGTTTTGAGGAGGTCAAATCACCTTCAATAGAAACCAGGGTAGAGATTCATGTTGCTTTTATAAAGAGGCACTCCCATTTGGTAACATTTTTAAAACACATTTTTTAATGCCAACGGTTGATATTTGACGTGACGACTGCGCGCGGATCGCGAGATATCGATAAAAACATGTCATTTCCCGAGCGTATTTTTTTACATCCCGAAGTTTTACGATCGTTTCTGATTACGACGCGAAACCCACCGAAGGTTTGTTGTTGTGCTGATTGACGATATTCTAGGGAGTCCATAATAAGTTCGAACGACGCAATTTTACCTCCCACTGCGAAGACTTTATATACAGCATTATGCCTTTACCACAGGTCAGTTTTGAAAACTTCTTCTTAGCTTTGTCGTTGTCATTATTCTAATCGGTTGTATCATATTTTCAACCAATACCACATAAACGTAAGTTTTTATGTATTAAATATTAGCCGCCTCCGATGACTACATTTTGTCGTCTGCCACACAGTACGTGTGGTTCGCCGCGCGCGTGGTATGCGTCTATGCATACCATGCGGTTGCCGCTATGTATCAACCGCACGTAACTGGGCTAGTCACCTATGCGAATTCTGGTGGAATCAGCAAAAATTGTTTTTCGTTTTATCACCAAGTCAGTAAGACTCAGCTTTCTCCCATGGGACATGACCGATCACTGAGGCAAGTGGTACTGTGGCGTACAGCAGCGTCAGTGTAGACTCGTACTCCATAGCTAGTTGAAAATGGCCCCAGTGCCGAATGTTCGATGTTCGGAAGCTGAATTTAGGTGGGCCACCGGAATTCAAACTTTTACTTTTTTGAAGACATGTTTTTATCGATATCTCACGATCCGCGAGCAGTCGCCACTTCAAATATCGACCGTTGGCACTAAAAAAATGTGTTTTAAAAATGTTACCAAATGGGAGTGCCGCTTTAATGTCACCGAGCGTTCAGCGTTCAGTGGACGACTTGCTTGAATCGGTACGAACGTCATCGTGAAAAATGAGAGCAGCTCTTGTAGGGAAACCGATCAATTGTATTAAGCTTGTAGCTTTATCAATTGGCTTGACGCTGAGGTAAAAGCTGAACTCAATCCGAGTGCCCCCTTGAATGTAGTACATCGGTGAGCGCAGAGACCGAAAACGTGGCTCAGTTCAGATTGATGACATGCGTATTTCAAGCTCTACTGAGCTAGAAATAATAAACTTTCAACAAGCTGTATCGTGCATTAGAATGTGTCTGGCTTTGAGGGTGGAATGAATTTTGAAATGGCTGTCACGATTGAAAGTCGTTTTGAATATAGTGTAAGCTTATATGGCTATGAAAAGTAAGTGTTACGCCCGCACCTGTGTATAGTCTCGCCATGCGCACCGTAATGTTTTTTCCAAAATAACTAACACGTAATGTACTAAATTGATGTTCCCATATATGTTGTGACACGATGCCATGCCTCCCCTGCACGAATAATGCTCGCTGAAATGTGGAAAAATATTCACGATCCGCGACATTTTGCCCCCACGATTTGCTTTCGCAGAATCGTAAATTTAACTAGTTGATATGTTTACCAATGTCTCTCGTCTTTTATGATTTATTGAGCGTTTCACTGAAAACGTTTATTATCTGCACCATTGTGACTTTACACGTTCCAGTTCAGTACATCAATACATCGCCTTGCAAGAGGGTTGGATAACTTTATCAGTCAGTGAATTCGGTTTTACATCGACTGAGTGAGTGTGGTGTTTACAGGTAGCAACTACCAGGATAGTCACGACTTCTGGCGATGAGTAACAGCGCACCGCTGCTGTTTGATGAAATCAACCAGAGGGTGATCATGTTCGGCACACCTCAGGATGCCCAACAAATCGAGCATCGCCGACACCTTTTTTTCCATTCGTCTGACGATTCACAGACATTTGATGGAATTAAGACCGATGGCGTATCATGTAACACAATGGCCCTACCATGCAGCCATTCAAAGTGACGATTACGACGACGATACGACGGCGGTGACGTCGAAGGCGATGCCGATAACGGCAGCACTCCGTGACCATTTATCGGAATGGCGGGTCGGAATACTTGTGTCAACGTTGACGACTAAAGCCGAAACATCATGGCTATTATATTTCTTGTCACTAATTTGCCATTTCATAATAATCATTTTTACAATAACAGTGTTCATTACATTTGCATCAAAGCATTTTCTAGTGGCCAAATTAAAGAAGCCACAAATAAAATATTTATGTCATCGTACTTATCGTTGAACATCATTTCTAAGTAATACACGATATATTCACATCTTTTACAAACACAAAGATTAAATGAATTAACTTACTAATCACTAATCAAAATGAAAAGTGCGATTCTTTAAAATAGACGTCACTTGTTAAAAGCAAGTCGCCTGAGCCCGTTAGCATTGACAATTCGTCCAATTACGGTTATCTACGTGCCGTATATATAAAATAGCCACTCGTGCGATCTTCCCCTGTTTCCATGACGACCAGAGATATTTCCGAGAAGGTTTCAAATAGAACGAGACATGCGGTCCATCAAGTGTGTGATTAAACATGACAATTTGTATGCCTCAGGCACCCTATAGAGTCGCAATGCGATATATTCTGTGCCGGGTTTTAAATTGGCAGCGATCTCACCGTTATCTGTACGGTTTCCTCTCAGACGGTTCATTTCCGACGTGAAGATTCTAACATTCTACCGTTGAGAGTTCCGTATCTTCTTTTACTTCAATATTTGGATTTGTGGTGAAATGATTCGGTGTTCCAATTACGGTCGTATGCGCCTCGCAACTGAAAAACTAAATCTTTTGCTCAAACTTGCCTCGAGGACTGTTCAACCATTCTCTTTGTAACTCTAGAAAAAAAATTGGGGTTTAAGGTGCAAATTTTGGTATCCAAGAACAGGAGGGATGAAGAAGCAAATCAACTCAAATTCAACAAGGTATGAAATTCAAAATGGCGGCCATCTTTGAGTTAAACCTAAGGAGGAAAAAGTTTTCGATTTTCACAAAATTAAGGCTGAGAAAACTTTTCTTACTCCATGAGCTTAAAAATGAGCCTCGCAAATGGTAGATAAAATAGAGAACTGTAAAAATCTGAGAGTCCGAATATCTGTCCCCGAGGCGCAGTCTACCTCGAGAGACTCAACACTAGATGATAAAATCCCGTGTATTCTAAAAGCCTGCAGATACATAGGAAATTAAGGTTCCGATATTTCAGATTGGACCTAAGACGATCCAGAACTTACGAAATGCTAAACTGCTCAGCAGAGTGATCTATGCCGCAATTCAACACTACCCCGAGGAGTTTTTACTTGTTTTGGGATCAAGAGAGAGCTACCCAAGTGTTATCTCTCGAGTAATTTGTAAAAAGATTGTCTGGGTAGGAAAAGAGCACTGAACACGTTGCTCGTACAAATACATGATAAATTTTCCACACTGGCTGACACAGACTCGCTCGCATTTTCACCTCAATTTGATCGAGTCAGTGTAAAGGGAAACATGTTTACCGTCAATACAATGCCATCCCATCCAAAGCATTTTTGAGAAAACCTTTTTGTAAAAAGTTAAGTTTTAAGGATGCAGGAAATATTTTTGAATGTCGGTAAATAAGTAACTCTGTATACCCTGAAAATTTTACCTTTCATATTATGTATTAAAGGAAGCAGGCAGACGTTGTTTGCAGTAGCCAATCGTTGATTTTGCTTCTTTGGCAGCGCGTAAAATACTCTTAAGCTGTCCAATGATACTGGCGTTCATGGGTAAACGTGGCTGACATATTCTTTTACCGAATTATGGATACTTGGAAATTTATGTAGCGACCGAGTACCTTTAAGATGACTCGACAAAGTTCACACTGCAAGTCAGACTTTATCGTACACGGCTCAGAGGGTCAGAAGAGGTTTCCTAAACAGCTCGGCGTGTCCTTCATCAATCATGCAACTCCTCTTTGCTATTTGAAGCTTTCTGCAAGTTTACTCGCTGGTATTGCGAAATATCCGTGCAGCTCTCTCAACTTTGATTCCCAAAGTTAGGCTTGTTAAAACTGAAACACCCGACGTTGTTTGATGTGGTACTTTCATAAATTACATTTGTAATTTTTTACTTTGTATCAATATAAAATCTTTCTCACATTTGATTTAATTTCCCTGGTCTTCCCATAATTTTTGCAAAACACACTCATCCCACAAATAAAAGACAGTTCCTTAAATTATATTATGGATAGCTGAATTAGTCATACGTTTACACGGCCGATGCTTGCGTACCGTACTCGAATTTCTTGATGGCCAGGTACCCGTGATTGACGAGTGACTTGAACTAGATGACGAACATTCCATACTCACCATTTATCAATAACCGTACTTTATGTTATGTCGACACTCAGCAGTACATTTAGAATTACTCACTGCCCTCTCACGTATGGCTCATTTTGGCGACTTTTTTACGAGAAATTTAGCAATAATAGGACCCACTAAATCTTATCACCGTGTACATGAAGGCGCATAGTGCCTTCTAAAACAGCCTTCGTATCATCTCACATAGAGAAAGTGAAAAATATTTAAAGCTCCATAAGCTGTATCTTTTTCAGAACTTTTGTTTTGTGGTTTCCCTACACTTTCTGCATTGAATCTCTAAACTGTAATTTAATGCCAAGTATTTAGCATATCAACCTATATGGGTATACTCTCCATTGTTATTGTTGAAAATTGTATTCAAGCCGGACTAGAATTCATTTGTTAAAATAAACAATGATCACCACACACATACAAGCCGTGTTGACAAAAAGAATACTCGAAATTTCAACATGACAAACGGATTAGGGTCAGACACGGTAGTTGATATACAGAAGCAGACTACTGCAAAACTTGCCACAAGTTACAGCTTATGTCCCTTTAAATATACAATTGCTGAATGGTGGCAACAGACACTTCTAAAAGTTAAAACACACAGAAAAACAAGGTTACCATAATATCGCAAACACGACGCCACAAAATAAACCCTGTTCATGTTATCCACTTTGCATGACAGGGTACTCAATTATACGTGGAAAACATTACAGCAATATGTCACTGAAAAATGGGAAAGATTAGCCTCAACAACGAGATATAATCAGATACTACAGTATCGTGCATGTCCATGCCACACGTATTACCTGTCGACAGATATTTCCAATGATCTATAAAGACCAACGTTGTTTGCCAAATGGGTCAACAGATGACCTTTACAACAGCTATTAAATGCTGTTATGGAATGTAACTAAGAGCCTGTAGGAGAGAGATATATACATGGATTTGATCTTATCGTATAAATAGATTTCCCACGTATGGTTTAAACAACCGATGTGCAATGGGCGTAAATCGAAAATTACTCGAGGACGCATTAACCCGTATCAGAAAAGGAATTATCTTCTGTTGGAAAAAAATTCAGTTATGCCATTTGGGACTGTTGTTTTACAATGTATTTGGGTCGACCGACTCACTAATATACGGAAGCTCACGTTCCTTGCGTCCTTGCCGCCAAGAAATGCAGCCTAGCAATGTTGACTGTGTGTCGATGTTATCCTGTACTGGTGGATATCGATCGAGTCCATATTGCAGCATTTTTACTTCGTATTTTGTTTGAGTGAAACATCGGAGAGATTTGCGCCTCGAAAGTGAAAGACTTAAACTTTTACTCAAACTTTCCTTAAGGATTCTTTCAACCATTCTCTTTCAAAATCAAGAACAAAAATCAGAATCATCGTGCAAATTTTGGTACTAGAGAAACAAATAACCCAAGATTTACCGAGATTTTAAATTCACAATGGCCGCGACCCCTGTGTTAACTCTTTGGAGAAAAAATAAAATTTCCGAATTTCGAAAAACCAAGCCGATGAGAAGTGTTCTTACACCAAGGGCTTTAAAATGAACCCCCGCAACTGGTATATCAGAAAAGAATTGTAAAAGTTTAAGAGTCCTGATATCTGTCCCCGAGACACATTCTACCTTAAGGAAGGCCATTAAACGGACGGACACGGCGAAACTATGACAGAAAATTACACAGAACGAAACAGTGAGATAGAAACATGCGGATCTGATGAACATAAGAGTGCTTTCCTAGAACATAGAGACATAATAGTGAATACAGAAATACAATTAACAGATTGCAATGATAGGATAGATTGGGAAAATGTCGTCTGCGCCCGCAGAGAACGACTGTTTCCAACAGATTTTGGGTTAAAGTACACGAAATGTCCATGTGGGCGAGGTACACTGAAAATATCCCCAAGTGTACCATTAATTAAAACATTAAAACTGTGAATTGGTCAGCTATACAATATGAGAAGTTTGATCACCAGTGGAAGTTTAACTGCATCTCTAATTTGCGCCGTCAATTACACCTGCGCTGTAACTATTGAAAACTCTGATTACTGTAAATCCTATTTTGGTACTTCAGTGAACCTTGTCTGGCCGTTTTAAAAGCTGTAATGTTTAATAGAGATGTTTACTCAAAGTGTGCGAAGGTAATTCCGACACTTGATGGCGTTTTTCGTGATTTAATAATGTTAACACGTGACCCCTTGATACTTCCCCCACTTTCGACAAAAACAAACTGAGTAACCTTAAGCCTATAGTTGCCAGGAAACGCAACATGCCCAGACGTCCGGATAAGTAATATGGTTGATGCACAGAGTAATATACACTGTCTATGATACTCTGTGGGTTGATGGGCTGACTGTGGAGTACACACACTTTCATTACGTTGTATAGCCATTGACATATGGATATTCGACGATATTCTGGCGAGGAACTCTGAATATTAAAAACTGAATATGCCAGACAGGTGGAATTTGATGCCAGCTGTATCCGTGATACTGATTTCACATTTCTTGTGAAGTCAACGAGAAACTCAAACTGACTAAAATCAGACTCATTACCACATTCACGGTTTTGCCAATCACGTCTGTCTTCTACACGAACACCGAGGACAGGGCAAAGAGGAAGAATAGGAAACCAATCTCTGTAAATCTGATTTGATTAAGACTGATAGACGCAACTCTTTAGACTTAGTATATAGGGACAATACACATGTAACTGTACGTCAATGCTCTTTAAATAGATATCTCTGTGAGTATCAATTGATTTTTTAATTCTGCTAGCTTTCGTTATTTCACAGTCCTTCCACGTAAGGGACAGATGTTGGGAATTATTACATTACAATGATATAAAGTATATACTAATATTCTACTTAAGGTAGTATGCGCCTCGAAAGTGAAAGACTTAAACTTATGCTCAAACTTTACTTAAGTAATATTTCAACCGTTGTCTTTCAAAAATCAAGAATAAAAATACGAATTACCAAAGATTTACAGATATTTCAAAATCAAAATGGCCGCCACCCCTGTGTTAACTCTATTTTCGAAAAATTAAGATGGTGAAAATTTTTCTTACACCAAAAGCTTTAAAATGAAACCCCGCAAGAGGTAGATCAAAAAAGAATTGTAAAAGTTTGAGAGTCTGAATATCTGTCCCCGAGGCGCGTTTCACCTTAATAGTGTTCATTTACAAAATCGCGTACCAATTAATGGGAACTCGCTGACGTAAAATCGTTGATCAATATGGAAAATTAATTAGCTTATTGGACATTAAATGTCTTGACAAAGTATCATTAACTTAAAACAAGTTAATATTAAATCATTATAATGAACTGTGCTACTTTCTAAGGTTTTCCAAGTCCCGAACCTGGACAGGTTGATTCGTCCAAATTATCAAACAGAGGGAAGAGTGTTACGTCTTCATTAAGAGTGTTTTACAATGTCTATTTGACAATAGTCTGGAGGGATTTCTGACTTAGCGAAGCAGACAATAAACATCCATTTGATGTCAAACACCTCTGCTTTGTTGACTATTGGCAGTATACTGTCTCACAGTTTATTTGCCTGGAAAATAAGACTCTAAACGGTGTTTGTTCGACGATCTCGATCTATAGCCAGGGAGATTTTCAGGAAATGCAAACAGATCAGACGGGGAGTATCGATTTCAGTAAAGCACTTAGCTACAGCTGCTGAGAGTGACCCAAGACATTACGGGACTTTCATCCAAAGACAACCACGATTTAACATCTCGCGCGGCAAAAAGTTCAAAGGACGAGACGTTAGCAGCGTCATGTATCTCCAGACATCAAGATCAAAAATGTGTATCTGCAGACATCAGAGTATCTTCAAAAAATGCGAATGTTGTAGGAGATATCTGTGGCAAAACACAGTCCCTATGGAGGGACTGTGGGCACAAGCAGCGTGTAACTGTTGACTGCGTTGCGGCAACAGCTCGTCGCCCTTTCTGTTTGCTTGGCGTCGATGAAAGGAAGTAAAGCTCGGGTTCAAGGCACGTGGCATTTGAAAGGTATCGAAGAAGAGCTGTACAGACTGTTTTAATGTACAAACGGTGTTTCTACCTCTGTGCTGCGAGAATACAACCTATTCGATAGTGTTCACTCATTGACACTCGAAATAAATCGAATGTCTATGGTTCACAAGATAATCTTAGCCTTGCTCAGAGTCTGGCTCCGGGAACCCTGAGAGGACTGACAAACAAATTCGAAGTAGTGTGCGTCTGTTTGTCCCAATAGAGCTGCACATGAAAAGTTAATGAACACAGGGTGACAGTGATGAACATCGGAAAAGTTTGCATTCAAAAGACAAAATACCAAAAACATATAAACAAACAAAAAAAGAAAATCCACCATTATCCAATATTTTGGTTTTTTTTCATAAGTTCTTCTTGCCAGGAAAACAAAAACGTAATTTTAACAATCACACAAATACTCTAAACAAGACTTACTAATGATTTAAGGTAGAACACGCACGGCGAGCACAGTAGATATTCGGATCTCAAATTTCTACAGCTCTTTTTGATTTACCACTAGAGGGGCTTATTTTAAAACTCTAGGCGAAAGAAAAATTTTCACCGTCTTAATTTTTCGAAAATCCAAAATTCAATTTTCCCCATAGAGTTAACACACAGATAACGGCCACTTTTAATTTCAAATATCACAACATTTTGGTAATTTGTTTCTCTAGTTCCCAACTTTGCACTTTGACCCCTGATTTTTATTGTTGATTTGATAAGAGAATGGTTGAAAGTTTCATTTAGGAATTGTAGAACAAAAGTTGAAGTCTTTCACCTTCTAGATGCACACTACCTTAACAACACTATGAAAGATTTGTCACTTTGCTCATCAGTCACTGTGCATACATGCGATCTAATAACTCTTTCAGGGGGGGGGGGGACAAACCTAATTTAAGTTATGAGTGATCATGATTGATGGAACGCCGCTCGTCTTCATGACAAGCAAATCGACTGGTTTTTTTTGATTTTTTTTTAAGAATTGAGAAAAAACTAATCACAAAGGTAATATCATTTCGAAAACATTGAAATGACTATTCCTGGAACCTTTGAATACATAACTGCCAAAGCAATCATACAGGCACATGACTCTAATTTTTTCTGTCGATTTTAGCATCTTCGCTCACAGAGGTTTGATGAATTCGGATAATACCGAATTCCCATGACAGTCATACTGTTCACAGATAACTCTGTCAAATATCGCCTCGTTGAACAACTCAGTTATTAGATGTGTAAAATTGAACAGCGTTTTCCCCACGAAACAGGATGTGATAGTGACGTCATCATCGATCTAGGTCTTCAGTATCGCATTTAATACTCATCATCAGCGTAACTGACCCCTGTAAATTCCAGTCGTTGGTTACAGCTGCTCTGCCAAACAACCAAAGCCCCTGAATGGTCTTGTTTTGCTTTGGAAACTTAAAAGCTCCGAATGAAACGTTCATCGTAATTATTTTTTTCGATGCATTATTCAATTCATATCGTATTTCACCCAGAACCTTCGCATCGCTGAGCATTATGAATATTTTATTGTTGCTTACGTCATCGGAAACGCAGACACGAATCTTCAATCAATGATAATCGTTGTGTCATTCCCATATCGATTCGATCCAAGCTAAAGGAGAAACCCCCCGGTAACAATATACATCAATAATATCCACCAAACAAATCATTAGTCTTTGATTAATTCACCATCCTCACATAGCGCAAAGCTAATATTTTAAAACCCTTTTGTCATCGAAACAGTACAGGAAAACAAATGCAATTAGAAATTAAAAAAAAAACAGCTTTCCACAGCGAATGTAAACTGTCGCTTGCAGTGTCTTCTTTGATCTTACTCTTAAAGAAAGCTTCCTAATGTTTCGTATTCAGCTTTGTCGGTACCTTGAAAGTAAATATTCGAGCAAGTCAAGTAGTTTGACCCAAAACGGTGTGAATTTTTATTACCACATAAAATGTTAATCGTTCCTCCTTTGCTTTTAATATTGTGTTACTCGAAACCAATGATTTTAAGTAAGGGCAACTGACATAAGGAAAGTTGCCTTTACAAATGTACAAATAAATAAATTAATAAATAAATATAAATTAATAAATAAATATTATTTCAATAATTAACAAAATTGTGAAATTTGCCATAATATGACATCATTATGAATATTTGTGCTCATTTTAAGCCCTTGTTTGACAACTTCAATATGTTGAATATTTTTAAGTTGATCAAATATTACTCCTGTATGTTGGTATTTCATCTAACCCAAAGAATAAACAATTTTCCCCATGATACAGAGCATTATTTTGACTTTCCCTCGCACGGTCATTCATCATAAGCAGTGCCCGATGGTAACCTTGGAGTCCCACCTACAAAACTTCGAATTACTCAACACAACCTGAAGTATACGGTAGTTGTGAAATATTGGAGTTCCCTATCTTCTTCACTATAGAGTCAAGGTGTTCTTTCGAATCAGACTTAAAGTCATATTTGTTAGCTGGCGAGATGACGTTCTTTTTTCTTGATTATTAGCTTACAAGTTTTCTCTGTTCCATCACGGTTAACATCTTTGATTTTGCTCTGTATGTATATGTTCTAAGTACGACTTTATTGACTTGACAAGTCCCAGGCTATTTCCACGGTCCTCGCAAACAAATACATTAATACGACAATAAATAAGTGTTTACCTGTTTTTGTCAGAATTTAAAATCCAGCAATTGAATTTTTTTTTCTGGTGAAATAAAATGTAATTTTCTTCATACAGTGATGTAGTTTCAAATGACATCTACCTTGTATTCTAAGTATGCCCCAGTCTCCGTTACCCAGACTGCACTGCGAGGCTCTCATCCGGCCGCCGTATGAAAGCCCCGCAGTGCAGTCTGGTTAACCGAGACAGAGTACGCCAACATTGAACAGGATCTCCTGGTGAATCATCTCTTTGCTTATTTGACCAAATCACGATTCTTTACCTGACCTTAACATATCAAAACAATTTTACTGGATGAGCCTGGAGTAAAAAAAAATGCTTCCTCTATTAAAAGCGCAAGTCAAGGATTTCCATCAAAAGTAAAATTGGCGATAATAGTCCAGAAATGAACCTGATTATATATTCATGGTTGAACCAAATAACAAAATATTTTTTCCTCGATACAAATACTCTATTCATCAAATTCGATTACAATTAAATCTGCCCAGAATATTTGAGTCACACAGCGATGTGAACCACCAATCAACATATTTGAGGAGACCGACACCAGTTTAGACTTTTAGATGTCCATTTCTGCGTAAACTTCATTATTAGACCAATCTGTAAAATTGTATAATAGGCGTGTAAATCTTGTAATAGTTGAATTATATTTCTTCCGACGACATGTAGGTCAACCCAAAGACTTCGATGGCATCGATCTGGCTTCTCTCTTCAAGTTGGAAGACAGATATTCGGAGTCTCAATTTTTTTGTCAATACTTTTCTGGTCTACAGCTTGGGACTACTTTTAAAGCTCTTGGAGTAAGAAAAAATTTCACCAACTTAATTTGTTTTTCGAAAATCGAAAATTTTATTTTCCCGTAGAGTTAATATAGGGATTGCGGCAATTTTGATTTCATAGATCTGGAAACATTGGGTTATTTGTTTCTGTAGTACCAAACTTTGATCTTTCACTATCGAGGTACATACATTTCGGAAGTGCAGTGTAGATTTCCCTAACGACACCCATCAGTGAATCTCAATGTCGTTACCGAGCACTTTCTTCAACAAGACTAGAGGCGGTTGGTGGCAAATAATGCAAATTAAAGGTTTAGACCCAATCAAAGACTAGAGTTGTTCACTGTTACGTATCAAGAGACATGTGCACTGCACGAGGGCAGGCAGGCAGGAAGACAGACTGACTGACATCTGCAGGGAACGTCTTGAAATCAAACATTTTGAAATCAAACATCTTGAAATCAAACAGAGATTTTCCTTTTTTTGTCTTCTGCCAATGTACACAAAATTTCGTGTAACTATTACATGACAAATAAAGAATGAATGAATGAGTGAATGAATGAGACACGTGTATACAGGTTGACCGATGACAGACAGGGTAGAGAATGCAGCACAGTATAGGAGAGAATCTGAGATGGAGCGAAAGGCAACTATACAGTAATTCTGTTACTTGGCATCACCACAGTGATTGTCTACATGAACATAAATGTGCCGCAATGCTATTTACCAAGAGCACAGACACCTGTGGTCTATTCCGCGCGGCGTCTACATATGCGCCCGTCTATGGGGCGTATATATATAGACGCAAAGGGGAATAGACCACAGGTGACTGTGGCAAGAGCTTTAATTCAAAATATCTTATTCAAAGCTACAATGAGACTATATATATGTTATATTTAAAAACAGGAACTGGACATAAATTACAGGGGGGGGGTGGGCCGGTGTTTTTCGAAAAACCGCTGCGTAAAAAATAGTGACCCTTCAAAAGTTCATGCACAAAAATTAGTGACCCTCCCCCTTATCCGTGCATGAAAATAAGTGACCCTCCCCTGTTACTCAATACCCCCCCAAAAAAACCCGCAATGTGTTAAAGACCCCCTTCTGACTTGCTATACTTTTAAGTCGCCCTCCCGAAAGGAAGGCAAAATGTGGCCGATATAACGCGTTGTCCAAAAAATATCAAATCATATGTGTGTTATTCATGTAAATGTACTTTGCTTGAAGTGGCAGGTAAAAAGTGCATGCCTGTACAAAAAATGTAATTTTTAGATTTTATCTATAATGTTGATTCACTATACATGTAGTCGACTATAAGAAAACTACGAACGTGTATTTTCCAGTATAAAACTAGCTGTATCTGTTCATATACAGATGTTTAATAACTGATATAGATATACTTGATTAGTATGGGTTGTTCACAAGTGCACATGTGAACAAGATATTTGATTTTGGAATTTCTGTCAAAATGTTGATCCACTATACATGGGAGTCTATGACAAAACTATACATGGGAGTCTATGACAAAACTGTCAAAAATTTTCAGAATTAAAAATTTGCACTATTTGTGCATATATGGACCCTGAATAATTGACATAATTGTGCTTGATTAGAAGAGGGTGGTAAAATGTGCATCTGTGTACAATAACTTTGTTTTTGGAATTTCGCATAAAATGTTGATCCACTATACATGGGAGTCTATGACAAAACTGTAAAAAAAAATTTTCAGAATTAAAAATATGCACTATTTGTGTATATATGACCCTGAATAATTGACATAATTGTGCTTGATTAGAAGAGGGTGGTAACACGTGCATCTGTGTACAATAACTTTGTTTTTGGAATTTCACATGAAATGTGGATCCATTATACATTGTAGTCTATGAAGAAACTATGAATAATTTTTTTAAATACAAAACTTGGCAAATCTGTGTAATTATGTATGCTTGATTATTGATATTTATGTTCTTGATTAGACTAGAGTGGTTACAAGTCCATGTGTGTGCAAGAAATTTGATTTTGGAATTTCACCGAAATGTTGATTCACTATACATGGCAGTCTATGGTGAAACCCTATGAATAATTTTTCCAATAACAAAATAGGTAATATTGTGCATTTATGTACACTCAATTATTGGTACTAATGTTCATGATTAGACTAGAGTGGTTTCAAGTCAATGGTTGTGCAAGAAATTTGATTTTGGCATATCACTTAAATGTCGATTACTATACATGGCAGTCTATGATGAAACTATGAATAATTTTTTTCCAATACAAAAATAGGAAAATCTGTGCATTTATGTACACTTGATTATTGGTATTAATGTTCATGATTAGACTAGAGTAGTTTCAAGTCAATGGGTGTGCAAGAAATTTGATTTTGGAATTTCACTGAAATGTCCATTCACTATACATGGCAGTCTATGATGAAACTATGAATAATTTTTTTCCAATACAAAACTTGGTAAACCTGTGCATTTATGTACACCTAATTATTAGTATTAATATTCATGATTAGACTAGAGTGGTTTCAAGTCCATGGTTGTGCAAGAAATTGATTTGGAAATTCACCAAAATGTTGATTCACTATACATTGTAGGCTATGAAGAAACTACAAATAACTCATAGGTTATCTGATCCTAAATTGTTATTCAAAAGTTGTTCGACCTGAAGCTTCAGTTGTTATTGATGACACTATGCACTATTCTGAACAGTTTGTATTCTGTCAATGTCCTCAAAAATTAAAAAATGTACATACAGCGACATGAACGTTTGACACCGACCTATACCCAATGTATTGTCAATGGGAGAATGATGTCAAATAAGTAATCTCCCAAATTGTTATTGAAAGAGTCATTATAGGGGACAGTTATGCACAATAGTGTTGAATAAGTAGAAATCATGACAACTTAAATCAATGTGGCTGCTTGGATCATCAATACATTGTTTATTATACCTGAAATTTGCGCCCGAAGGGCGCGCCGAAAATGGTAATGGCAGAAAGTGAAAGTGCCTGGAGGTATTTTTTCTCTTTTCAGTATTCCATAACGTGCACATGCAATTTCAGCTTTGATGCATGAAAAAAGGTGACCCTCCCCCATAGGCTTGCACAAAATTTTATGACCCTTCAAAAATGCTTGCGCGAAAAATGGCGACCCACCCCAAAAAACACCGGCCCCCCCCCCCCCTGTAATTTGTGTCCAGTCCCTTAAAACAGGAACCGTTACGACACTAGATGTATGTCCTTGTTAATAAACAAAGTTCATTTTAAGTGCCGTTTGTATCCATTATAAAAGAAGCGTGAGTTGTTAATTTTGTGTCTTCCTTTGACTTCTTCGCTAAGCCTTATTTCTTAATACGCATGTGCCAATATTAGCACATTGGAAGAATAGGACATTAACATGTTTGTTTGCGTTAAAATATATAGAAACAAAGCTGCGAATCAAGAAGGGCTTTCAGTGGAGTATTACTAAGCGAGGTGTGTATTGCATCGTTTCAAATGCCTAACGTAAATACTGAGTGTACAATGCGATAATCTTGGATTGTGAATTTAACCAATCAGAAAAGGTAAAGCAGGGCAGATTTTCACAACAACATACCGACGGACAAGTAGAGTTACATCCATGACAATATGGTATCGGATAATTTATACGATACATAAAAGAAATTGCAGAGTTTGTTTCAATCCCTTGGTATACCTATGACAAAATGACAGCACTAATGGTGTCAGATTTAGCTTTAATAAAGTCTAATTATGCGTAAAATCTTGTCCACTGCAATCAGCAATGCACCAACATGGTCTTAAATGTAATCGATTTAGCTATTTTCTGCATCATCGCCGATTAAGCCGTGAAAGAGGATGTACGTACAGAGGTCACCGACGGTGGTCTGGCTGTGATGAACCTTTGTCGGAATCGATTTCCCTCTGTGTACGAGACGCTACATTCGTAATAAAGTTATAGCATTTACGCTGATTAGCCTGTCGGCGAGGTGACAAGGGGGCTTGCATCGAATCTGTAAAATACACGTTTTTGCGTAGTTATTTAATTGCTTGGGCGAAACAGCGCGCAGAAGACTTTACCTCTCGGCTTTGAGGAAAATTGAATTGAATACCGACGTGCTTGGACTTAATTACTGCAATGCTAGGGAGTCAACGTTCCATGTATTCCAGGTGTTGTCTTGTAGCAGTTTAAATACGAAATTTTGTTATATAATAAAGCAAGAACGGGGTTAGGTTTATGGCCTTCGTCTTTTTTATTGAGAATGCTGTTTTTACGAATTAGGAATCAAAGGTACATAAGCTGTAACTTTAAAAGACCCTAATCAGTTTGTCATGCTGAAATTTCGAGTATTCTTTTTGTCAACACGGCTTGTATGTGAGTAGTGATCATTGTTTATTGTTTACAAATGAATTCTAGTCCGGACTTGAATACAATTTTCAACAGTAACAATGTAGATTATACTCATATAGGTTGTCATGATATAATACTTGGCATTAATTAAAGTTTAGGGATTCAATGCAGAAAGTGTAGGGAAACCACAAAACAAAAGTTCTGAAAACATAGTCAAAAGATACAGCTTATGGAGCTTTAATAGTGCAAAATTTCTTCTTATAAAGGATACAGCGTTATACCCAAATCAAACTCTATCCTGGCATATGAAAACATATATAAGTATTTTAATATCCACAAAATTAAGTATTCATTATTTTTCTGTCAATTCATTGTTCCCTCGCTGTCTGTCTGTCTGTCTGTCTGTCTGTCTGTCTGTCTGTCTGTCTGTCTGTCTGTCTGTCTGTCTGTCTGTCTCCGCCTTCGTCTCTGACTCAGACTGCCTTTCAGTTATATTTTGTCCAATTATTTGTCTATTCGTTCGTCTGCCCTTTCGCCTGTCAGTGTGTCAGTGTGATCACCACCATTGTCCGTATCTGTCTGCTTAATTTTATATCTGTCTGTTTATTTGAGTATGCCTTTCTCTCTTCCTCCACCCATCCATCTCTCTGTCTGTCAACCTCTGTTTCTCCCTGTCTCGGGATCTCCCAATGAATTCCAAAGATGTGCATATAAATAATCACCAGGAAATATTTTACATTGGTATTTTTCCCTATGGGACATAACCGGCAGCCGACGGGGTATTCGACATATTTTTCTATCGGCGCTGCGGGTATCTTTAGCTTCAGCGTCATGTATTTTTGCCAAAATACTCTCCTTTGAGTGCCCAGCACATAATTACATCGTTGAGTGACAACTAAAAATAAGTATGGGGAACGTGTCCTGGTAGATCAAACAGCGAAACCATTTGGGAATTTTCATTTCGATTGAGGAGTTAAAACTACCGTTGTACATTCTGTCAATGTTTGATATGCACTGTGTAAATTGGCGATACAGAAACGGTGTAAGAAATCATTGAGAACTGTCGCCGAGCAACCAACGAATGAAAAAAGCTAGGACTATATTGAGTTTTCTGCGTCGGGATTTGTATTTCTTGAAATCGACAAAATCCCCTAGTACATTTATATTGAAATGTACACACTTTGGTGACGACACAAACGCGGAATGGGTCGCCCTCGGTGTTGACGCCATTTGCAAGCTGTGTAAAGCAACACAGGAATGACGCCATGCTTTGGCGGCGGTTATCACATTAATTCTCCAGTCTTTCAGGCATATACTGCAATAAACGCAATAAATAAAAGTAATAATGTTCCTGGTGTTATTTTATGTATCACTTTGACGTCTTGGCTGTAAATGTTTGTGCCTGAGGTTCAGGTTAACAAACATGGGCTCCTACTAAAGATGGCAAACACAACACTTATTCTATTAAGGTGGCAATCTCATTGCTAAATACACAGACCGTGCAAAATTTTACCCTCGTTGACTCGAATCCCAGAATAAAACTGTTCTGCATCTCCGAGGCACTGTGCGTCATTGCAATGATGTTCGGCTAGCTCAGTTCTCGCTATGCATGAATAACTTGCCGAGTGTTAAAACTAGAATCTGGAATTCATACGGTTTTTATCAACTCCATTGATTTGAATGAGAGAATCAGTGTGTTCTGACAAGTGTTTATAAATTCGGTGGCTTCCACATCAATCTAGTATGCATTTACTGGAGGAGAACCTCCCTCCCATCATGCGGTGATTTCGAGTAACAACACACTGACGACAAATACACGTTTGAATATACCAAAGATAGGGCTTACACTATCATTTCAACGTAAACGCTTACAGTATCAGTTTTATAGGTGAATGTTTTAAAACGACTGGTTTTATTCGAGTTCTTTAAACAGAACAGTTTCCTCTTCTGGCGTGTTTTGATGTTGTTCGCTCTCATTTACTTTCTTGTTGGTTATTTATTTCCAGATGACGCTCATATCAAAAAACTCGTCAATGATGATTATTTGTAGAATTTCAAAACCAATCCAATACAGCACAACACAACACAACACTATACAACTCGGCACAACACAACACAGCACAGCACAACACAGCACAACACAGTACAACACAACACAATACAACACAACACAGTACAACACAACACAATACAATACAACACAACACAACACAACACAACACAACACAACACAGCACAACACTATACAACACAATACAACACAACACAGCACAACACAACACAGCACAGCAAAACACAACACAGCACAACACAACACAACACAACACAGCACGACACAACACAACACAGCACAACACAACACAACACAGCACAGCACAGCACAGCACAGCACAGCACAACACAACACAACACAACACAACACAACACAACACAACACAACGCAACCATCTCAACACAACACAACAGAGCAAAACAAAGGTATCATAAACTCCCACACGCGTGTTCAGAACTTCGTTCATCGTCTTCTGTGGCAAATCGACAGAAGTTATTTTGTACGACAGCGGGATCTTTATCAATATTTATAACCTTTATCGTGACAGTGAAATTTCAACATCGGGGCCACCACATACATGGTGCAAAGCAGCTTACAAATGTTCGTGGGACAGTGGGATGCCCGCTTTCAGAGCCGAATTAAATACATGAAGGACATGATTTGAATCCCACAGATATCATCAATCCAGGCTGGCCGCGTTCTGTTCTCTAAATACATTGATGTTAAAGCCTTGAACTCCTGGTCAATTGAAAGTCCCACGAACGGGCATTTTACTTCAGAATGAAGTGAAGTCAATCAATTGAATTGCCTATTATTTAAAGCTTATTGTTAATATTTACGGTGTGTATGCAGTAGTTGAATCTACACTCGTGTGCTTTGCTAGCATTTCCACCGCTGGGCGATCAATGAGTAGCATTTTTCGTTCTCTTTTCGTACGCGGAAACATTTTTGAATCTAATGATGCTCAGATATTGAAAGACAAAGCTTCTTAGTTATGTCAAGCAATTAAAAAACGTAACCAAGTGTTCAGCAAGACAAATACTTATAAACATTTCTTATTTTCAAGTTTATTTGATCCAATGCCATATTATATGTAAGAGTATGCATACATCGCCGATAGAGTTCAAGGTCGACAGGTTAAACCCAGGTCGGCTGGAGTAACGGAAGCTGTGAGTCTTTTTCACAGTGACAATGCGACATCGTCACAGACAATCTGTTCCTACATTCAGGTGATGACTAATATCAACAAGGTGTAAACGATTCTGTTGACAGTATCGATGCTCTGCAAGCTGTTGAATCAATCGTCTATCAAAATTACTTTTCAAAGGGATTCTAACGGTCTACGCCCACCCTCTGTAGGCCTACGTAGTACCGATTGGTCATTTGTTTCAACGTCGTTGTATGAATGAAACTGACATCAATACAGTCGCTTCGTCAAATGCTGGATCTACTGAGAATGTTCGTGCTGATGACGTGTACAAAGTGTCAGAACAGTCAGAACCTCGTATTTCAAAGCAAATCAGGAACTAATCCCGATGATAAATTAATACGCTCCAACCATTCAACACGTCCCCTACGCACGTGTACGGAAGCGTGTTTTGGATTCACTGGAAACTCAGCGCGATGGTAAATCATTTAGGGCATGTATTGGAAGGTGCAAATATACTGTTCGTGCAGTGTACATGTACACTGCATATTTATATACTGTTTTATTCATGATCGCTAGACCACATGATATACATGTCATTCTTTGACCTGACCTGACCTAACATAATGACAAAATATACAGACACAAAATTTACGTTTCATTCTTGTATATTTTCTGTAACAGACTCGTCAATTTGTGCATTTACATGAGCTATATGACACACACACGATTTGTTTGCGGTATACATGGCTATAGATTGTAGACAGACATCTATCCATCCATCCATACATACATACATACATACATACATACATACATACATACATACATACATACATACATACATACATACATACATACATACATACATACATACATACATACATACATACATACATACATACATACATACATACATACATACATACATACATACATACATACATACATACATACATACATACATACATACAAACATCCACCCCTCCATGCATACATACATACATACATACATACATACATACATACATACATACATACATACATACGTAGTATGATTGCAGAGAATATAATAAATTATCGGGGATTGCTCTGCAAGACTGCTCATTAAATTACATTATTTGCAAGATTTTCAGGTTTTAACAGATTTGATGATATAGAAAAATATTTAATTGGATTTTGAACGCAGAAATTATTGACAATAATCTTCCCTTTTATGGGTAACCCTTTTATTTGCTGCGTTTTGCTTTTTGTGTTTGTTTTTGTTTCCCCTTTAAATATTGTCTACGGTTTGATGAAAATCGTAGCCCACAAATCAGTGCACTATCTCACCCCTGCAATCATATCAAAATGATTCCATCTAATCTTGCATCTGCATTGACAAGTTGGCCAAGTGCAAGGGTATTACGCATTCATTACGGTGTGTAACGACTAGAAAGCATATGACTGCAATTCAACGTATGTTGTTCTACAACTGTTGCGATGCACTCAACTCGTTCAATCATTTAATGTCTGTGATGTAAAACAAGCGAATCTAACCGCCTCTTAAATCCAAAAACTCGGCAGATGCAATCGATAATCGACATACGACGCAGTGAAAATTTATCCAGACACGGGGGGCATTTATTAGATAAATTCCCAATAATAAAATTTTTAACGAATGTTTACAGAAATTTTCTAAATTTGATTTTTGCAAAGCTCAAGCACGTTATACTCCTACACACAAATCCACCGAGACTCATTTGTATTCAGTGTGCAATCATTAAAGAGGACAAAGTGAAACATGACAGTTTCACAGTCCAATCGATCGGAACACCTGCCATGACAGCACCATCAAGTCTGTTCAGAACTTTACAAACGTTGTAGCTCATTATTGATAGCTTAGCGCAAGCCCCGAAGGCGCGATAGTTATGTCTCGTGAGATATTACAGAAATTCTCAGAACAAAGCATTGAGCGACCTACAGCTATCAGAATCTACGAGGAACCATTATGGAGACTGCGCGTTTAAAATGGCGACGGCGAGGTTAGAAATGTAATAGGGAGGGGCACAATGAGACATTGACCTTGTATCAATTTTGGGGAGGGACACATGGAAAAATTGAGTGATTGAAAGAGTATCGTAGGATAAGGTCAGGGTTGTCATTAGACATATGGCTGCCTTCATCGCTAACATAGAATGATTCGGATAAAAATACCAGCAGCGTTGGATTTTCCAACTGCCACGTATGGAAGATAACATTTCTTGTGAAATCAGCAATAGCTATCAGCGACAAGTGCGAGTTTCCATGGTGATCAATGTAGTTTCACGAGTCCCTGGAGTAAAGAAACAGAATTAACTTCAAAATGCCAAGTTTAATATTTATTTGTACCGTTTATTGAGTACTGACATTTTTTTTCAAGAAACGAAAAACATATACGTAATGCACATACTCTCTGAATATTTCAATAATCAACTGCAAATGGTCGACGCACGCACCGCTCCTCAGTTCCATGACCGCTGATAGGATGGTGACATTTCCATCTATTGCTAAAAGTATTAAAGTACCTAGGAAAATAATCTTGCTTTATGACTGGCGGTGATTGCGCCGTTTAAGATGGATAATAGAACAGTCACGATACTCTGATGTATGTCAAATCCAATCCTAATTCTTTAAGTTCAGTATATATATATGTATATATATATATATATATATATATATATATATATATATATATATATATATATATATATATATATATACTTTAGTAAACGTATATATATATACTTTAGTAAACGTATATATATATATATATATATATATATATCTATATATCTATATATATATATATATATCGTCTGATGATCGCCACAGAGAACACATGTAGCGTGAAACTCTGAGTAACGCCTAAGTCCTGTTTTCTACTTGTGTTCGATGCTAAGCGTTATAGATAATAACACAAATTACTTCAAGTACAAAATAATAATAACTGAAGTTTCTTGCATTCTGCAATCTTCAGACAGAAGACTCTCTTCTGTCTGAAGATTGCAGGATGCATGAAACTTAAGGAACATATATTTAATATTACCTTGTACTTGAATTTGTGTTATTTTACGTATATATATATATATATATATATATATATATATATATATATATATATATATATATATATATATATATATATATCTGAAAGTACAGCTGAACTTTGTGCATAAAAAAGAGGAACATGACTTTTTGAGGAAGTAGCTGGATATCGTATGAAAACAAACAAATCTTGAATTGAATGTGAACAAAGAAACAACATTCTATGGTGTGCAAATATAGATAGCAGGCTCACACCTGTCATTCATTGCGATATTGTTTGACGTATTTCACCCTCAGAGAAGTACAAAAATATGACGGGAGTGAAATGCACATTCGTTTTGCGACATATTTGAATTCTATTTAGAAAAAAAATATAATCACATTGCACACTAACTTCGAAATATGAAAAACGTGCTTACTTTAGAAACCATTCATTTGTATCTATACCCTGACCATTGAATTGGTAATTTAAATCCAAATATTATCTGTCTTTATACAACCATGACACAAGAATGTACTGTCGCTGCGGTATTATTTACACTTTTCTAAGCTGCTGAGTTGTTTTATCAGTTGTGGAGATCATCAAAAATTGATCTCCAATGAATAATTTAAAAAGTACAGTCACTGCTCATAAGTGTAAATGCATTTTTCCACCTACAGACAATTTTACGAGATTACGGATTACGGTCATTAACCCGATCCTGGCGTATGTCCATGAATATCACACGC
This sequence comes from Ptychodera flava, assembly GCF_041260155.1. Classification (NCBI taxonomy): domain Eukaryota; kingdom Metazoa; phylum Hemichordata; class Enteropneusta; family Ptychoderidae; genus Ptychodera; species Ptychodera flava. The sequence goes on from NC_091939.1 coordinate 30,560,708, forward strand.
ATGCAAGACTAGTGTTAAAAAATGGGCATGTTCAACAACCCTCGGACACACAGGCATTTAGTTGGAGTCATAAAAAATTTACACAGAAAGGTGCAGCGACCGCAGCAATACAAGTAATAGCCATTGTCTTTCTTCGGTATTGGGTGCATACTGAAAGTGTTACGCGGTAGCCAAGGGTTGAAGGGTCGCTGGTTGCTAAGAATAGTGCGCTTTTGAAGGCAACGCCCATAACGCGAAATCAGACGTTATGATAGCTGTTGGACTATTGTCTGCCCTTATGAATCTTTGTACAGTAAACCATCTGAGTTCAGCTAGGCCGGCTGTTTTTATGAATACAGACAAACACAAAAGAATACAAGGCTAAAAGTGTACAGGATAAATATACAATGGACATGTCAATTATTAATATTGCTAAACAGCTGTAGTTTGTCAACTGTAACATCTAACTATTGAAACGCCAGAGACTGCCTGTTTCTTTGTTTGCCTTGGACACTATGAAATGCAGGTCACGGATCGGACATCGGTACACCAATAAGGCTAACGCAATACTATTTATCAAAAACACACGGCCCCATCGTGCCAATTCGTGCAGACAAAGCGAGGGACGTATACACATTTCGAGAAATCCCCCCTCAAGAGGCCTTCTTAAGAAAATTTCTTCAATATATTGAGGCTAATTCTGCTCCATGGGTGTAAAGATCAAACATAGGGATCAAAGATATAGCCTAATATCTAATATAAAATGAAGAAATACCTCTAAATATTACGCATGGGCTTAAGGTACTATGCGCCTCGAAAGTGAAAGACTTAAACTTTTGCTCAAACTTTCCTCAATTAAACCTTCAACCACCTTCTTTCCAAATCAAGAATAAAAATCAGGGTCCGTCGTGCAAAGTGTTTTAATAGAGAAAAAAATTACCTAACGCTGACCGATATTTGAAATTCAAAATGGCTGCCATCCTTGTGTTAACTTTTTGGAAAAATGAAAATTTTCGATTTTCGTAAAACTATAAGAAGTAAATATTTTTCTTATTCTAAGAGCTTTCAAATGAGCCCCCACAAGTTGTAGATCAGAAAAGAACTGTAAAAATGAATGTCTAAATATCTACCCCCGCGGCGCAAGTCTACCTTTCAAGGGACAATAGCTGTAACTTTCCATTATTTTTGCTCTCAAAAATAGTATGTTGTATTTTCTTCTTCTTCTTTTCACTGAAGAATGTTGGAATACAAATATTTGGCTTGGCTAAGTCCAATGTATTGTTTAAAATAAAAAGTAATGTTTGTTGACAAATGCATTCTAGTGAGGACTGATATACAGTCGTCAACGAATCGGATGAGTCTGGGCATAATCTATGTACAGGCTGAGTAGACAAGGCGTACACTAAGCCTTTTGACGGGATGTTGGAAGTGGAACACAAATTCAACTTCATACACAGAACAAAAGAACAAAAATAATGGCAAGATATCAAAAAAAAAAGCCATTGGAGATCGATATTATACAGTACAGTGATAACAATATGACGTGTCATGACATATACTTCGTACAGATGCAGCAAATATTGACGTCATATTTCATTGCCATTGAAAACAAAAAAAATGTTTCATGGCAGCTTTTGAAAATAAGACAAAAAATACTCAACTTTAGTTTGAGGATTATTTCGATTCATCGATGGCCCTGTTATCATGTGACATCATAATTGAACCCCTTTCAAGTTTAAAAACTACTATGCTGACTGACCAAAAAAACTCAATTTACTGAAAACTTCAAATATAATTGATTTTTCCCATTAGATTTTGCTTGAAAATTTCTAACTTTCGGAATTGAATCTGTACAATTTAAGCACCTCATTGACAGAATTTATAGACACCTTTCCGCACGAGATTGAGTCGCAGCGTTCTCGAGTTGGGTCTTAAAATGATTTGTGTACATCCATTTATAACTTATTAAAATTTGATAAATTTAAATCATTTAGTACTCTATTGATCTAGTACTCCGATATAACTGATCTAGAAATAGCCAGTGTTTGACGGCTTCTCTTCGTATTATAACTTCAGGAAGAGGTAAGTTAACTCTCTGTGCTAGCTTATATAGTCTCACATTACACGGGCTAGAATCGAATACCAATGTCTTGGCGAAGGTGATCACCATAGTGTAAATAAAGCGGGTTAACTCAACCCCTTACAAACCGATTCAAAAAGGGAACAGTGCGCAGGAAACACAATGGGTAAACTAATAAGTGTGTTGTCTGGACTTTAGGTCTTCGCAGAGTGTAAACTGAAATAAACCGAATGTTCTCAAATTTATGAGTTTGTCGGCGTCTGTTTATGCCGTCGTTAAAAATTTTCAATCGATATCACAGAGTACGGTTGTACAGACCACACTCTTGAATTCTGGCGTAACTAACGCAGGAGTTTTGGTGACAGGTATTGGCACCATGGACCTCCATGGCTGCACCAAATTGCGTGATGCCCCTGTTTACCTGTAAGTACGGTGAGAGACCGACCTCGCAGACACGTACATTTGTCTTCGGTGTACATTATATTGAACATCCCGAATAAAAACACACAGAACCACGCCCGGTGCTTGACGGCTTACAGTGCTTGAATAACTCGTATAAGTAGTTCATGAATCACCGCTGTCTTACTTTTTACTCTTTCCAAATTTAAAGTTTGCGATTCCGTTCAGTATTCCCTTGGAAGACTTTGACTTTTTCGAGTTTCCGGTGTTTTCTATGACATCATCGTCGCCCGTTTCCCCATCCCACGTCGTTGGGTCAGGTATAGTACTGTCCGATTCCGAAAATCTCACTGACTTCTTTTTGGAACGACTAAACTCACTCTCAGCCTCCGCGTCGTTTTCGCCGTTCTCTGCCATGTTTTCTTTCCTGTCCCTCGATTCTTGCGAGTGGCCATTTTTGGATGCTTTGCCGTCGCTGCTCGGGTCACTTTTGTTCTTTTCAAGGCTCCGTTCCTTTCTGAGTTTTGCAGCCGACGGACTACTGGCGACAACGGGCGTCTGGCCTTGATGTAACAATTGTGGGTTAAAGGCAGCAACGACTTGCTCACCTTTAGGTTGTTCTTTGGCCTCGTCCTCGCCCTTATTAGAAACAACATTGTTTTCTCCGCTGGCCCCATTCTCTTTTTCATCTTCATTCTCTTCATCGCTCGGTACGTCCCTCTTTGCCAGGGCAGTTGCAAACGCATGGTTGTTTTCGACGGCGTTCATATTTTGTCCGCCATCTTTCTTTGGGCTTTCGCCCACTCGATCGAACTCCTCGACATTGTCTATGTTGAACGTAATTTTAACTGTAGAAACCGGTGGCTGATAATGTTTTTCGGCGGTCTGGTGTTCCATTTTCCCTTTCTCGTGGGTGATGTGTAAAGTTTTCGGTTTTGTGCCGACCCCCATTTTGACGTGTTTGTTTTCCCAGGCCTCGGTCGCCTTCTGGAATGCTTTCACTAGGTACAGAGTCAGCGCTTTCGCGACAGCCGATGTTTCGCACATAAAAGCGTGACACTCCCAGGGATTGTCGCCTTCCACCTCGTCGTTTTTCATGACGAACGAGAAAATTCGAGTGTGTACAGGATCGGCAGCTCCGAACGACATCTTGTAGATGGGCACGAATCGTTCCCTGGTGCTCTCATCTTCTACTGGACCTATAGCGCTCGTGGATATGCCCTTGTTGGTGATCTCGATCGACAGCCGTTGGTAGTTCTTACCCTTGTTGAATTTAAACGTTCTGTACATAACTTCCACTGGTTTCATCGTACACTCCAGCCCCATTTTCCCATTGGCGGGCATCTTACCCAAATACTGCACATTATACTTCGTTTCCGGCGGATTCGGTTCGAACGCCTGGCTACGTCGTTTCCAAAACGCCATGGTGGTTTTTCCCAACGTTTTGTGTTGGTTTCCTGCCCCGTATGACCTGCTCCGACTACGAATTCAAATTCCCATTCAATTTCAGCGTGTGTTGCTGTATGGCTGCACATGCGCAGACCTGTGCAGCCAAATGCGTCACGTCGGTGCCCATTGTGAGTATTTCTATGGTTGGAAACCGCTGAAAAGCTCAGTTCATCGCACTCGCACAGCGTTTACATTGTGTTCGATAAATAGCCCATTCAGGTTGTAGTGAAGGCGACCTCAAGGGACCTCAAGTATTGTTTTTGAATCCTAGCTGAGCATCGGGTGAATTTACTCGTTGCGTTACCGTGAACCTTGCTGGCACCAACGAAATTATCTTGGACTGTGTTAGTATGCAATATTCATGTATAAAGTGAAAGAGTGTTATCTAGAAACAGAGCAATCACAGGGCCCTAGTCTAAACCTGCATTTTCTGCCAGCAATTATTGCCCTTTTGACCCTATGATAGGTATGAATATATTTGTGGGCTTTTAGGGAAGTGTGGCTATCACACTGTCTCGTCCAGGGAAACGATTTTCATGTTAAATCGGACAAATCTATGCCTGGGTATCGATCATCGACGCCTGAAAGGTAGGCCTATTAAGTTCACAAGTAAGAGAGCAAAACATCTGACACTTTAAACAGAATATGATACCGAATAAATACTCAATGAAAATTTAATGAACTCGATCAAAATAAAAGCGATAGAACAACAACTTTGATTGCGCTGTTAAAATAATTGCGTCGTTTATCTGAGTGCATGTAACGACCCATCTCCTCAACAATAATACAATGCGTTCATTTTTCATTGCACATTCTGTTCGGGACAAGCTGAGAAATGCATACAGGTCAAAGAAAAGGCGGCAAAAGGAAAAGTGACAATTATTCAAGTTCTGTTGGCGGAATTTGTAAAATTCAATTTGCTGAAATTATAACATCCTGAAATTCCTTTAAATATTTTAAAACAGCAATTGGCCCTATAAATGTTCAAAAAGTCATAAATCTGTCTTCAAGACATCAAACATAAATTTGGTCATAGAGACGGCTATCTTTCTGATTCAAGTTACTTCCGTGTTAGTGCAAACGGAATGATGTCTATCTGTCTGGTCGCTGACTTTTTGACCGATGAACAGTTCCTGCGTTCTCTCGCTTTTGTTTTACTCTGAGATCAAAATTATGGATGATTGAACAATTATTGTCATGCAGTCATTTTGTCTTCAATGCATTAATTACATGTGACAGTTTTCTCTTCTGTAGTGCACGGTACAAATTTGTAGAGAGACAACTACTTTCCTGCCAGTTATGTTCTCATATCGCGGACGGAACGACATTCTGAGCAAGGACCACAGGCGCTCCTTACCTGGGTAGTCTGCTAAGTAGATCGATTTTCGGCTCGATTTATCGATCCCGTAGTCGATATGCCCGCCACTGCAACCTCCTTACCTGGGTAGTCTGCTAAGTAGATCGATTTTCGGCTCGATTTATCGATCCCGTAGTCGATATGCCCGCCACTGCAACCTAAATACTCACAAGGTGTGCAACACAATCACTCAAAAAACACACCACCCGATTTATCTACTGGCCGTGCGCTCACACAAAACATTCAGAACTACACTCCCATATACCTAGTTGGATCACAAATTTAACCATCTCATTAAAAATCACACCGCTGAATGTGTTACTCGCGTCATCTTGAAGAAATCGGCCGTGTTTTGAGACCAAGTGCGGTGAAATGCGGCCTGCAGAACGATTCTACCATATGACATCATTTTTTCCACTGCTGATTGGTTCAACTGTACTTCACCAGTGACGTCTTGCCATGACCTTTGTTTTGACCGTTGATTAGCCAATCAGTAGTAGAATAAATTACATCATATGGTAGAATCGTTCTGCAGGCCGCATTTCACCGCACTTGGTCTCAAAACACGGCCGATTTCTTCAAGATGACGCGAGTAACACATTCATCGGTGTGATTTTTAATGAGATGGTTAAATTTGTGATCCAACTAGGTATATGGGAGTGTAGTTCTGAATGTTTTGTGTGAGCGCACGGCCAGTAGATAAATCGGGTGGTGTGTTTTTTGAGTGATTGTGTTGCACACCTTGTGAGTATTTAGGTTGCAGTGGCGGGCATATCGACTACGGGATCAATAGATCGATCCAAAAATTGATCTACATAGCAGACTACCCAGGTAAGGAGCGCCTGTGGCAAGGACACCATCCACGACCGGAGACCCGAGAAGCTCATAAAGTCGGAACACTGCGAGTTGTTTGTCTTGGCACCTTTCCCGCGTCCACTTATGTCACTGGCACTGAAAACGTGTTCTTGCAATAAAAGTCAAACAATGCAATGAATTTTGAGTAATCTATCGTAAACATAAAATTCTTTGTCACACCTCCCTGACACATTTCCTTCGCCTTCGCTTCACAGCGGTACGGTCACCTAGACATTTTTATTCTTCCGCATAAAGTCATAAATTTTATCCTAGAGCTCATACTCGAAAAAGGACATGACGCAAACGGGGGTTGAAATAATGGTTCCGCCGTTTGGTTTGAGTTCACCAGGGCATTTGTTTGCTATCGGGTCATTAAGGTGTCACAGAGGGTCATTGAAGTTGTTAGTGATCCGACAGCTTCTAAATGCAGCATTGGTACACAGCCCCTTTATCAGAGAGGGACCGTGATTGGTGTGAATAGCTGGTCAGGGGTCAGACGACAGGATAAGGAAGGCTGACTGCTTAGAAAAGTCTATCTTGAGGCGAAAACATTTCTAGACTTCTTTCGCTATTGGACGAGATAGTTGCCAGTGGTACTCTTTATCAAGAGACAGAAAAAACATGTTGCGTTCATATTAATGTGGGTTGATGTTGACTCTGCTTTCTCACGATATATATATATATATATATATATATATATATATATAATGTCTATTCGAGATTTGAAAAAGAAAGTGAAAATTCGTACTAAGTCAGATACATCTGGTACCTGCGACTGACAAGAGCCAAATTTAGCAGAAATCTGTAATCCCGTCTCTTTAAAGTTATAGCTTATTCACATTATCTGGCTTACAAGTTGCTGCATTGGCAAATGATGCGAATAAAAAAACAAACAAGACCATGAAATCATTGAATTTTTACCTGTTTCCAAGTCGCATTCTACATGAAGAAATGTGTCAGAGGAGCGTTCAACACATTTGTATCTGTTGTGCAAAGTTTGTCTAATAAGTTCTGCATGAGTCGGCCTTTCCAATATAATTTTTACACTTTGTTCAACTTCATGATGTCTTCATAAAAGAAAAAACATACCTACCTACCTACCTACCTACCCACCCCCTCACATAATATATACATGTACCCATACATCCATATACATATGGATGTATGTATACACTTACATACACACACATACCGATTGAAAAAAAAAACTAAGCAAACAAAATATCTCTTTTTTAATTACAAGGATTACATACATTTGAATTTGAACGGCATTGATATGGACGTGATCGTTTCAACGCGAAAATGACGCACCCTTCAAAGAATAAGAAATAGACAAGTAGGAATCTGACGCATCTTATGAAAGTTTGCCCTTTATGCGCTGTTCTGATTACTGTTTGTCCGCTCGTCAAGCAACTTACTCCTTGAAAGTTCATCGGCATCATATTCTGACGAAGTCGTGGTTGGGGTATTGTAGATAAGACGCTCAATGTGTTGAATCGTCGGTCGTGAGTGCTCAACAAGGACCGCACACTTTGGCGTGACGTCAGACAGGCCCCGTCAGGGAACCGTTTTGCAAATCCTGCCTTTTAGCAGTGATCTAGAATAGCAACATCTTCCAATTGTGAAATTGCCAAAGTAAACGTCAAAGCATACCGACTTTCCTATCTGACAAAACAGTCAGAATGGTCCCCGACAATCGTTTTGTGATTTTGTGCTCTTGTCATACCACACACGCTGAGTGTATTAACCGTGCCAACGTAGAAAATGAAAGCATCCATCAACAGAGCTTCATAATTACACAGTTTTTTTTCCTGGATATTTGTTAAACCGAGTATTAAACGAGACATCTTGATCAATTCTAAAACTAGAATCGGAAGCTCGAGGCGGGATTAAGTGTATTGTATCTCAGTTACCATGGAGATGCTTTTATGTAGTTATTTTTGGGACTCAATCGCGCGTCAATTCCGGTTTCAAATAGAAAAAACGTGTCTTCATCGCCGTCTGATAATGTTACATTGGTTAAAAATAGTCACGAAGAATCTCTTTTGTCTTCCGTTTCCGCAGAAGGTTTAAGTTTACACCGGTGCGGTTCCATCAGCTCCTGAAGAGCCCCGGGTGCGGTGTAACGTTGTATTTCTTCATGCGCAGAATACTGAATCAAATTTACTCTCCCACGATGGTCATCTTCACCATCAACAAATAGAGGAAGTACAATCCTGGTCCGCGTTGCCTAGACAACCAACCAAGGCGTTAACCGAATGAATGATAATCTCACTGATTTGCGTTTAAAAAGGCGGATTAAGAGGGATTAATTACCTGTGATGCTGTCTCATCTAATTGGACCAATGAACGCTGTAACATTTCATAATTATATTGTGAGAGTATTATGTATTAAAGAAAGGAATGCGGCCACCAGACAACTCCCTGGATCTCGGTCATAATGAAAGAGGGGCCATTTGAAAGTCCATGGAGACACAATTGCCGGTCAGTGGCGATGAGTCTGTCAGGGAAAAAAACATGACGACATTTGATACACCATGAATTGCTCCCAGAACTTGTCTCTGCACTTAACAAAACTACCCAGTGCGTGGGTTGCAGGAAAGTGTACACTTAAACACAAAATCTAAGCTTTCAGTTACAGTATCAAGTTTACATTTTATTCCCTAATCAAGTTTAAAAGCGCACACTCTATTACCTCTCGATTATAAGGTAACGCTTTTACAGCAAATAAGAGTCCATGTGATATGATAATCCACGCGGGGCCTTTTATGTGATGTCATTATTCTAAGAGATAAGCAGCAGATAATTTTGCTACTTTGACATGCGGATTTATTCAAAACGAGTTTGCTGGGATTTCTTAATTTGGTTTGCATTGTCAAACTCGAAACCTACACTTACAATTCACATAGGTTCCAATGCATCTCTCGCAGACAACACAACAACAGAGGGCGCCCTCCTCTCGTTGCTGCACTGAAGTTCCAAATCTGAACGCAGTCCTTGTATTTTCAAGGATAAGCTTAATACTAGTAAAAGTGAATAAGAATTAAAGTAATGAGCTTTATCAGAATGCATACTATAATACTTGCGATATGCTGACACGAAGATGGCATCGTATGTGTCTACTTCGCTAAAGTACGTGAGTGTGGTACAATAAACGGTTTTTCTTCCACACACATGGGAGAGTCCAGACTTTATGAATAATATCGTCAAGTTAATGTGCGAATTGTTTCATCTTCGCTAAGTTTTTAGCAGAATGACTGTAAACATTAAGTGACATTCATTGCTCTGAAGGACTCGCAGTGTACGCAGACTGGGGAAATTTGCTCGTCGACATTATTGCCGTTTGAATCTCTCAACCACGTCTCGAACCATCACGACAGCCACTACCTCCATCATCATCATCATCATCATCATCATCATCATCATCACCATCTCTACCACCACATTCGACGTCTTGCTCCTCTTCGCCTTTCCATCGTCCTCCTCCTCCTCCTTCATCATATCTTCATCATCAACGTCATCACCATCACTACGGACGTGTATGTCACCACCGTCATCACTACCGCCACTGTTAATTACCACACATATAAGCATCACTGTCATCCACATATATTACATCATCCCCTAGGTCGCCTACTCCACACCGTATGTGTGATGTAAACACCACACACACACACACACACACACACACACACACACACACACACACACACACACACACACACAAAACAATACAAACTACATAATTCGTGAAGGCAAAATCTGATAACTTGTCCAGAAATAGGAAGCAAAAATGTCAACGAGTTCTTGAAACGTATGGTACATGTACCAGATATTCGACACCTGTCTAAAACTATCGCCTGGCAGTATCCTCGATGAGGTTTTGCAGTGGAAAGTATTGTAGGCAAGATTGAATGATGTTGACTTGTCTACGACTCGTAAACGCTTTATATAAAAACAGTTAAGAACACTAGTAAATTGACCCACTTTGTTACACAGCGGTAAATAACAAACAAACTACAGTGCACTCTCCAGTTTATTGTAAATATGTCTACACATAAAGGATTATCTAGATACTTGTATTTCGCTGGGTTATAGAGTTCGCGTTCTTAATGATTTGTCGCTTACTTTCTTCGTGATCATTCGGCTATTATTCGTGAATCGTCGGACCTGACCTCATCAGAGTTCAGAGTTTAAAGTAACCATAACAGATATAAATGTTGTGGATCGCTTGTCTAGATAGCCTTCTGTGACCATGTAGATACGCACTTTGTGAAGTGTGAAATAATAAAAAATAATTACAAAAAACTATAATAAGACTGATGAAGAAATATACTTAAATTTATCTCTGTCGAACAAAATATGCTTTACTTGATAGTGCCTATACTTAACAACCACCTGTTGCACATCATATAAAGTCCTCTGTAGATTTTCCACCTCTGATAGAATTATCTGAAATTCCACACATCATTGATCATACAGTTTTCTCCTCCATGTTTTTAACAAAACAAGTATAATATTTCACTTCATCGATTTTTTGATTTGCTCAACATTGCAACTGAACGGTTTTAATCGATTGAGTCCCATCAACATAGAATGTAAACTGCGTTCCGTAGCAGCGTCTGTGTCATGGGCAAGGGAGGACGGTCAAAATCTACAAATGTTGTTCCCTTTTTACTATAGCATGCGCTATGGTCTGTTTGTAGCCCCTGAAACTCCCCGGTTGTCTGTTTTATCTTGACCTTCCCCCGTGTCATCGAAGACATCATCCGGGTCATCTTCAAATTCCTTATAAGGAGGTGGCGGATCTGAGTACATAGATGAGGCGTATCGCTGAATCATTGTCTGGATGTTTGGGTCTTTCAGCTCAGCATTCAGATTCACCTCCGGATTCAACTGGCTCGGATTGGGATGTTCTCTCTCCCTCCTCTCAAACGCGGAACGGTACTCGTCCCTGTCGCCGCGGTGGCCGTTTGATGGCGGGCTACTGATGTTCACACACCGTTCCAGCCATTCGGCCACCCTCGCGATAGTCGAAGCACTGATGCCGGGTGGCAGCCGGTGACCTGTAGTCTGCGTTCCCACTGAGTTTGAACTTGTTGCAGAATGGGGGTCATTGCTCCTCTGACATGCATTGGGTCCATGTTCTATCTTGTTCTGGATAACTTTCCGCTTCTTGTTTCTGAGATACTCTTCATATGCGATGTTGAAGGCCTTCATAAGGTACAGTATCAAGACCCGACATATAGTTGAGTCCTTGCACAAACAAACATGGCAATAAAATTTTCTCCCGCCTTCATGTTCGCGACTTTCTATGAACGAAAAGACACGCTGGTGGACTGGATCTGCCGCCCCATATGTTATATTGTATATTGGTATAAATTCCTCCACTCCAGTCTTGTGCCACTTCATCGCGATGCCCCTTTTCGTGATGTTCAAAGTCAGCTTGGTGAGAGACTGGCCCTTGAGGGCGGTATACATGGTGTCGACTGTGGCGCTTGTGCATTCCGCCCCACTTCTGAACTCCGCCGGAACATTTCCCAGGTACGACACTGTGAACTCCGGTTGTTGCTGATTGATATCAAAGGAACCGCTTCGCCGCTTGAGACCAGGAAAATATGACGCCATTTTTATTTCAGTTGATCTTCACTTGCAAATAACCATCGCCCTGAAAGAAATTATCAAAGTAAAATTATAGTGAAAACAACACACGTTAAAACAGTTAGAAAATAATGTATTTCATGTAAAAGTTCTGTGCAGTTTTTCATGTATTCTTACCTACTGACCTTTATTTTTTCACGAACTTAGTTTTTATTAATATAAAATGCAAACAATGCCATTATTTTCTCAAATTTTAACTGTCGCCCTAGCCATTCCAACCTCCTTAAGTCGCGGTCCCTCTACGAAGACCTAAGTACGGACGATAACCATACTACGAGAGTGTGGGGAGTTATGTGTTTGTTTGTCCTGACGTTTCCATAGCAACATAGCTTCAACATCTTTGTCCTGAACCATGTTCTATTATATTTTCTGACGGAGTAAACAACCTAAATAAATATACTTGTGACTTTTTTGTGTTTTTGGTATTTTTAAATTTCCAGTGTTTGGCTTTTCCACCCAGTATGTGCACATGAAGCGCATTGTTTGCAGTCTGCATGGACGGGAATTCAACTTTTGACAATAACGGGACCTGGGTGTACATGCTTTTCGCTTGTGCTTGAGAGAGAGAGAGAGAGAGAGAGAGAGAGAGAGAGAGAGAGAGAGAGAGAGAGAGAGAGAGAGAGAGAGAGAGAGAGAGAGAGAGAGCAATGACGTGATGTTTGCAGGTAGGACAAACACACTGAGGTGTGTTCAGGGCACTCAGGCTGCGCTGAATGATTTCAAAATGGGCTGTGTGAGACTAGAAAAAAGTGTAGCCGGGTTTTAGTAACTCTGGCCTCTTTTTCCCTGCATGCTGAAGAATGCAATTTATCAACGATGTCAAAGAGATTGTCCTTCGATGCAATACGTGCAGAGTTAATAACATCTTGCGTCAAAGTCAGAGAAATATAATGAATTACATATTCTACAAGGAAGTCGAGTCAAGTTAAATAAAAATTGTTAAATCCCGTATTAAACGGGATTGTAGCACCTATGAAAGTAATAACATCCATAGCAGGAGACCATAAATCTCGAATCGAGTAAATATGTATTTGTCAAAACGAGACTATGAATTGCATTGAGGTAATTTTTCTACTGCCTCCACGCAAATTGTGAATAAATCTTATTTCTACATGTCACAACCTGTGACGGTATGTTTGTAATAATTGTTCGATAAACATTCATGTGACGCAAGTTGGCCTCCCTGTCATGAGAACTTTTATACGACAGGCTATGAATCCTGGACACACTGTACACCGCTCTGTTACAGTACAACTGACGATGTAATGCGTGCGAGTGGACACGTGAACGAAGGGTGACACGATACACTGATTGAAGGTCGGCCATTTCACGGTGTTTCTGTTTTCCCTCTCTATGTTGGTTACTGTGTTATGAATATCGCAAATATCTGTCGCATATGTTGTACGGCTTTGAGCCGTTCTGAGCCTGCATAAAGCAAACAGCATTCGCACACAAGTGTTGCGTGCATCGACCCATGTCAACCAAATGCAAATATATCGGATGAATATTGTTTGCGCTGAACACAGGTTTCTAACAATAAATAGCAGCGCTCCGTTAGAAACTCCAGTATGGGATTTCAACAGCACGATATATTTTCTAAATGCTAAATGTGCCATTCAGCAGTTGCAGACTTGACTTCATTGAATATTCTGGAATAAAACTACCCGAAGAGGTCTGCAATTCATTAACTTCCATGAATTGTCAATTGTCACTTGCCAGAATTTGAACACATTGACGTGCCCGAGTTTGTCCGAGCGTTCAAAGTGACGCTTGCCAATACCGAAAACGCAATACACAAATATCAAACTAAACCGCGGTCGATGTTTGTAAGATTTAAAATAACCAAAAGATGGCCTACTCAGTGAATATATAGTATATATTAACAAGTTGAAAGGTCTGTGACTACATGACAGCAAACACGTTTCGCACTTAAAATCGAGAGTAAATATGAAGAATGCAATTAGAATTATGTATGAATTACAAACATTCGTCTTACCAACTACATCCTCAAATTGTCGACGAGCAAGCAAGAATTCTATTAAAACCAGATGGTTTCGGGTTATGTGTTGATTCGGCGAATATTTACCATGGGTGTCGTAGCTATATCTGACGTTGGTATTTCAGCGTTTGATGTTATGGAAACATCAGTCAGCTGTGACCGGGAGGCACGAATATTGAACGCTGCATCAATCATGCATTGCGCGGAGGTTTAATTTATATCGATATTTACATAGATTAATTTCCTCTATTGAGGCATTGTAGGTCAAATGTCAGGTAGGGCACCGTTATAAATAGGTTTAAAAGTAATTAGCAACAGAGCTTAAAATTACAATAAAAATGTATAAAAGGGCGACCCAGAAAGTCTGCTCTCTACGGGCTTTGCATGCAAGTGTCATCGACATTTACATCCAATGCCGTACCATGCACATAACCTGACGATGGACAAAAACACATTTCTATCTCCAAGGAGGTTCACCGAGACATTATGAAAAGTTGACACCGCTAAGGTATCTCTCACTGCCTTGAGCTGCCTTTTCAACTTTGCTCCTTGACCTCTTCAACTTTGGTACAAGTCTTTTCCGAGGACAAAATTTGACTTTTTTGAAATGTTTTTCCTTTACTGTAGAGCAACTAAACTAGCTCTCGTTACCCTTTGAAGGACAAAGAATATCCAATCGAGACAAATCAACATGTTTACAACATGGCAAAACACCACCAAGCAGAGCCACGTAAGCTATTATCATGAGAATATAGGCCTCACTTGTGAATGTATCCGTGTGCATGTTTATCGCGCCTCGAAAGTGAAAGACTTAAACTTTTACTCAAACTTTCTTCCGACAAACTTTCGACCATTCTCTTTTTAAAAATCAAGTATTAAATTAGGGATCACATCAGGGACCACAATGCAAATTTTAGTAATAGAGAAACAAATTACCAAATACTCACTGATACTTGAAATTCAAAATGGCTGCCACTACCATCCCTGTGTTATCTCTATGGGGGAGGGATAAAATTTCCGAATTTCACAAAACTAAGCCGATGAGAGCTTTTTTACACCATAAGTTTCAAAATAAGCCCTCATAAATGGTAGGTCAAAATATTGTAAAAGTTTGAGAGTCCAAATATCAGTCTCCGAGGCACATTCGACCCTAAGCTTTAACAGGTCACATGAACTGTGTTCAACACAACATAGCAATTCCGATTGAAGCGAGGCTCAGTAGAATTCAGAAGAACGGTCTGACAGTGTCACACAGAAATAGTGTATCCACTTTCTAGACTTTTGAAGTTTTGTGGACAACAGGTCATATCCACGGGCCATTCTAAGTCTTTGAGAAACTCTTGAAAGTACGCTAATCCTAAGAATGCACTGTGAAACACCTGATACAGTGTGGCTGATACCGACATATCGAGTAACTAGCGATGTTGTCCTTCCCAAGGTTATGAAATATAGCTCGGGTCGGTCACCTAGCAACCGCCAAAACGCCTCGGAAGCAAGCATTGGTATTCAATAGAATCATACAAATGGGTACACTTTTATCATTTCCCGTGTACATTTAATATTTGCACTAGTATGACCTTTACTTGTTGTATTTCCCGGTTTGCGAGGAATTTCACGACAATGCAGTAACTCTTTCAAATGGAAATACAGGACTAGTATGTTGATAATCCGTAAATCTTACAATCTTATCCCAAAGTGAACAGTATGCAGGATGTTATATTCCAGGGACATTCCAGTCATCTAAAAAAGTAAACTATACTTTTTGATGGCAGACATAGTGGATCTTTTGCTACAAACTCCTGTATTTTATATTGTTAGACAAAGTCGGATATTCATTCTTGTGAACGGCAAATCACTCGTCCAGCGCTTGGCTTCGATGTCGCGACACACGTGTGATCACTTAAGAGTTTAAAAATGGTGTTTTTGCAAACCTGCCTTATTGAACTCAAGCCAATCTTGCCACATTTGCTGGTGTCGAAGTCACCTACATGTTACATACGACAACGTTGTAATGCCACATTATATCTATGCAGAATAGACCGCAGCGAGCGTCCAGCGATGAATATCAACGATGTGAAATGAGATCACAACAAAAAGTGATATTTGCGGGGAGTTTTGTTAGGTTGCAATATGTCTACATCTTTAGATCACATGACAGTGTCTTGTAATGAAAATGATACTTGTAATTAAGATGAAATCGTACAATAGCAAAATAGCACAAGCTAATCGAGTGTGCACTGTACAATGAACACTATTAACAGGACCATATAACGGAGACGTCGCCGTGTTGGACAGTACTGTTAAACATACCAGTATGCGAATTCTGACAGGTTTCATAAAGCAAAACTGAGTATTGCGGGAAAAGGGAAGGACTAACTGTTCCTTTACCGCTAACATGCATTATGCGATCCGTTGTCGATGAAGTCCTGATCACGGCCCCTCCACCTAAAGAACTGTGGTCTACTAACGGAGTAACAAGATGAACTCTGACCTTCAGAGCAATGTCGTACACGAATTGTAACTAAAACAAAAATAAAGCTATGATCCCTAGTGTTTTGTGCCTAGGTTTCACGTATGAAAATATTACAAATAAACTTTTACAACCAGATGTCTCTGAACCGTGTTCGTTGAATAAATACCGAAGACTCACCTTCGCGACCCGTATACTCGTTCCAGTGGCAGACTCCCAAATGCAGAATGCATGTATACAGACCCACCTATATGACCTGTATAGCTCGTTGTTCCAGGTGACAGACTCACATATGGCCTATGCTTGAAGAGCTTGGGGCGATCTGTTAAAAACCTTTCACACAGATTGGCTGACTTTTTGTGGGGGTGTATTGGCTGAGGCTTAGCCGAATATTTTTCTCACTGACAGTTTCAGGCATTCGTGTCGACTTCGGGTGGCCTATGTTATTTTGACATCTACGAATGCCCGTGTTGCTTAGCTTATTTGTTTACGCTACACCTGCACTCATTTTGTAAGTACAAGTTATGAACGCAGGTCAGCGGTACATCTTGGTTTCTCGTTCAACTGTACCCAACAAATAATATCGGCAAATGTATGTCAGATACACCTGTAAGTGCATCGTGAACTTTTGAACATGTAATTGCCTGAACGGTGAGACATCATTATGACCTTTCTAGTCTAGAATATGCAACCCCCCTCCGTCTCCCTATCCATCTCCCCAAGGCTCCCCTTTTGTGCCATACATATGTTACACATTTTTTAAGGGGCCCTCTCAATCCTCAGCACTCGCATAAGTGAAGTTGTGAAGCGCTGGTTTACACTTTGTCAATCTTTTTTCACGATTTAAAAGTACATCGGGCAAGTAAAAAATTCTGGTCAGATAAATGTAGTAATACACTGGGGCCTTTAAACTTCACGATGGTAACAGGTCTATATGGCATCGATCGAGGTACATCGGTCGCACCAGATATTTAATTTTGATCGGGCAGCTGACCAAATATCTCCACAAACACAAAACATCAAACAAAACAAAACCCTTACAAAACACAAACTTGTTGGTACGTCGTATGTTGTTGGTTTTCAGACTCTTTGATGTCGCCCGTGCGTCATTGCAGCAATGTTCTCGTGTGGGAGACACTAGAGCAACCCCCCCCCCCCACACACAAAAAAAAAACACCACAAAAAAAACCCAAAAAGGACGATTCCAGTGCACGACATTTATACGTGCTGTATTCTGTGTGGTCATTTAAGACACCGACCCCCAGGTGCATACACCAAAAAACTAAGACGGTGAAAGGTGGTAGGGTGGTAGATCAGAAAAGAATTGTCTAAATTTGAGAGTCCGAAAATCTGTCTCAGAGGCGCATTCTACCTTAACTCTAATACTTTAATCTGGGTTACCATTCAGTGTTGAGTTAAATCTAAAAAGGAAAGCCATGGGATTAATTTTACTTCCTTGTTTGTCATAAGAGTCTTCAATATCAAGTTGTACTTCTCGATGGTGACCCTGCACTTGGTGCTGTTGCCAGGCAACTTGCCATTACCCGACAGTCAAAATGGTGAATATGTGGTTCGGTTTCCACTCAGAAACACTGTGCTTTGCAAGCAATGGGATTTTCTACCGACAGGGACAAGACTAGGGTCAAGGGTCAGCATATCAAGGGCCTGATGTGGGAAAACGAAATGGCCACTTCAAACACCATACCGACAGTAAACAAGCAGTACTAAGGAGGAGCATTAAAACTCGCCCTGCCCTGAACCCGGACATCGTGTCCCCACTTCTCTAATGATTTGGACAAATTTCTTCCAATTTTCTGTGGGATTTGAAGTCTCTGCATTAAATCAATGAACGACATCACAACTTCCTGTGCTTTTTGAAGATATTTCTGCAGATATCTCAAAGTTTCCTCTATTGTTCAGTTGTTTAAACAGTCACACAAAAGGCATGACGTTTGGGTCTGTTCAAAACTTAACGTGATTTCAAGTACCTGTGATATACATATGAAGTTTTAGGGTATACTTGCATCAAACAAGCACAATAGAATACCTATTCTAATATTGGTACGCTAAATTATACTTCCCTTCTTTTAAATTGATACAGCTTAAGGCAGCTTAAGTTTAGAGAGCGGTGTCGTTATGTGGGGATTATATATAATCTGTTCATAATTTTGACTCTATTGGGTCTCGTATGTAGATCAATTTCTGTACTTCAGAGGAAAATGAACATTTAAACAACCATTAAATTTACGACGGCCTTGGGCGGCTCAGATATGCTGCCTGGCAGGCTATTGTCCGGAAATAAAATCAAAGCTCTTTTTAGCAACACTTTCTCGACAAATTTTACAGACTTACTCTGGGTATTTGAATTATGGTTTTTTAAAAGCATATTTGCATAAAATCCGTCATGCCATGCGTTTGAAGTGAGAGCGCCATATTTGACAAACTTGAGGGAAAATTCTTCGTAAGAAGTTCACATATGTTTTGTCTTTACAGAAAGGTAAACGTGGGAATCCTAGGAAATGGATAAAAACTCATAACTGGTCTGACATTGTTGTAACAATTTATGCATTTGGGTGACGAAACAAAAACGGGCAATATTAGAGTTCGTATTGGTTAACTACACAGGCGAATGTTGTTCACACACAAAAAAGTAAAACCGACTTCTGATGCTGTCGGAGCAGAGAGAATATTCTTGACAAAAAAGCGGTCTGACTGAACGACCTTGAAAATTTAACGCAACAACACCTTCAGTTTGTACGCCATTCTTTTAATGACGTCAGAGTGGCTAGCTGATGTTGGTAAACAACAGTGCAGGTTACACTTAAGTCGAGAAAGAACGCATATATGCCTTCACTGACTGTTGTAGGAGGAGACGAATCAATCATTTAGAAATATCACGCGATTCTTTCTTCCACGTGGAAAAGAAGCTATACGGACACAATAAAGCCTATATCGTCAGTCAAATCTTGTAGTCTATTTAGAAGTGTCAAATGACAAAAGCGGTGTGCCTCAAACATGGCATGCTTGTATTGCGCTCTCATGGCTGACAGTTAAACTCGACTGGGTTACAGTGCATGGGGACATGTAAATTAGACTACGTTTATACGACTTGGTTATACGACTGACTGTTCTAATCGTGTCGTTCAGTTGCATGTTTGGTGTGACTCTGGTGTATCAGACAATGAGGTGTTTGTTCGCTGACTTTCCATATACTAGTAAATGCTGTTTGCAGTACAACTGAATGTACGAAGTTATGGCCGTCTGTCTACCTCCTCAACGCACTGCAGAACCAGACAGTAAATCATTCGCAACACTTTCGATAAAACACACGAAAATGTCGTACCTTTCCTTCAAGACTGGAGTCTCCTCTGCGATTCTGCAGCAGCTCAAGTCGATTTTGCGTGACAAGAACTGTCTTCCCCCTCTCTCTGCGGTCCCGCAAATACGCGGTTGGAAACAGAAAGTTGCCCCGGCGCTTCGATTTCACACACAGCAGAGCGACAAACCGTTTAGGGTTGCCTCAACACTGCAACAGGTCAACGCATCGTGTCATAATCGCACATACAATTGCGCACTTTATATTCTACAACGCCCATTAATTTCAATGGATGCAGGTACACTGAGTAGAAAGTACTTTCCGCGACCCACATCCAAATACAAGTGGGTGACAATTAAGCGGAGCGAATTATCGTATAATGTATTGGGGTAATGATAATTTTACCCAAGGATATTTCAGAGCTGGCCTATTAAGAAAAAGCAGGCAAATTCTAAAAGGACACCATGGGGTTACCCAAACTCTCTTCCTATATATATACGCCTTCTTTCATCTGACTGAAGAACTTGCCTGAATTGAAATTAAAAAATGAAACTTGTAAACAGTGTCCTTGTCAATAATATGATGAATTGCAAGCCCCAAGATGCTAATTAATCATGTTAATTGATGAATATAATATCGAACACATTAGTCATTTCTTGACCTCCAATTTGTACTGCATATATATATATATATATATATATATATATATATATATATATATATATAAATATATTATTGTTATGTAGGTCATTTCCCCCACACTCATCATGACCTGAGTTCAATTAGTCTAGAACATTCTCAAGGTCACTGCCCTTGATGACCTCACAACCTTGAATTCAATTAGTCATGTTTGGAATGTTCTGGAAAGTTGATTAGTTGTGTAAGGGAGATAATTTTAGAACAGTAATTAGCATGTCAATAAAAGTTCTAGATTGTTCTTACATGCCTTTATAAAAGGGACGTGCTCAGCTTCCAGTCAGACTTTTGGGATCGTGTCTCTTGTGTGTTACTAAACTCCAGCAGTAGTCATTCTCAAGACCTTTCAAGACCTTCACTGCCAACGCTGGATTTATACTGTGGACTTTGTGCAGTTTCAAGCCTGCAAGCCAAAGGACTGTTCATTCATCCGACTGACTGTTACAACTCTGAGACTGGAGCTCTGCCGTCCCAGCTGAGATAAGTAGTCTGTACACTTTTAAAGCTTGTACTCTATCCCTGACTTAGCAATTAGTTTATTTTGTAATAAATTTTGTTTAAACGTTAACTGCTGAGTTCACCCTTTTGTTCGTTTTCTCTAGCACGTAACAAATTGGGGGCTCGTCCGGGATACGAATATTTTGAGCCGTGTGACAACATTTTGTCTGCCTTTTCAAAACTACTGTATACTGTGAACTCAGCAAAATTCAATCATGGCGGAATTCAAGCCAGACGAATTTATGGATGACCTTGATCAGGACACATTTAATTCCCTCAGAAAAGACAACCTCATAGCACTGGCAAATTTCCTTAAAGTAGATGTCAAAAGATCTATGCGCAAGCGAGAAATTCAGTTCAAGATTGCAAAACATTTAGTTAATTCTGGCCATTTTGAAGAGTCTGCCTTAAAAGATTATGAGCCTGAGTCTTCCTTCGAACTCAAAAAATTAGAATTAGAAATACAGGCAGATTTGGAGCTTAAGAAATTGGAATTAGAAAAGGAAAAATTACAAATGAAAGACAAAGAATTACAAATGGAAGAAAGACAGAGAGAAAAGGAGAGAGAACTGGAAGAACATCGACTACAGTTAGAAATGAGACGTTTAGAGCTTGGACAGTCAGGAAAATTCTTCCCTTCAGACAAGTTTGACATCACTAAGCATTTCAGGTTAGTTCCCCCTTTCCAAGAAAAGGATGTTGATAAATATTTCCTCCATTTTGAGAAAATTGCTCAGAGTCTGAATTGGCCTAAGGAGTCCTGGTCTATGCTTTTGCAGAGTGCTTTGGTGGGTAAAGCCAGAGAAATTTACATTCAGTTGTCAGTAGAGCAGGCTTCAGATTATGATTCTGTGAAGGAATTAATTCTCAAGGGCTATGAGTTGGTGCCTGAAGCTTACCGTCAGAAATTTAGGGATTGTGAGAAGGTGAAGGATCAAACTTATGTTGAATTTGCTCGAACAAAAGAACAACTGTTTGATCGTTGGTGTTCTTCGGAAAAGGTCAGTCAGAATTATGACAAATTACGACAGCTTGTTTTGATTGAGGAATTTAAAAGGTGCATCCGGAGTGACATCAAGACATTTATCAATGAACAAAAG
Source organism: Ptychodera flava (assembly GCF_041260155.1). Classification (NCBI taxonomy): domain Eukaryota; kingdom Metazoa; phylum Hemichordata; class Enteropneusta; family Ptychoderidae; genus Ptychodera; species Ptychodera flava. The sequence continues at coordinate 30,582,567 of NC_091939.1, forward strand.
GCAGATACATTGGAGGTTGCTGCACGTTTGGCCGATGATTATTCATTGACCCACAAATCTTCATTTCTCAGCAAACCATCCCAGTCCTTTTCATACAGAAACAATGCAGGTAAATTTAACTCCTCCTTTTCATTCCAAGAATTTCTCAAAGGACAGTAGAAAATCAAATGACAACGGTTCACAAAATTCAAGTAACACTCCCACATCATCAGATCCCAAGTCTCAATCTCCTTCTGACAAACAGTTCGGTACACTTTCTTGTAATTATTGTAAGAAAGACGGCCATTTAATGTCAGATTGTTTCAAATTGAAAAGAAAACGTGAAGGTCAAAGTAGTCAAAGTGGATCTAAGCCCACCGGCTTTATTTCTTCATCAACTCGATTAGAGTCTAATAATGTGTGCAACACATTTTCTGAGGTTAAATCCCTCTCATCCCCAATTAATGAGGTCAAGGTCAATTCTTCTCAAGATAGCATTATGGGTATTTTCGAACCATTTATTCACGATGGTTTTATATCACTTTCTAGTGATTTTTCTTCCGCTACCCCTGTCAAAATTTTAAGAGATACCGGGGCTTCCCAGTCTCTTTTGTTGGCAGATACCCTGCCGTTTTCTGAAAAGTCATTTTCAGGTTCTAAGTTCTTATTAAGGGGGTAGATTGCAATGACTACATTCCTGTTCCTCTCCATAATGTCTATTTGTCTTCGGACTTTGTTTCTGGACCTGTGGCTTTAGGTATTAGGCCTTTTTTGCCTTTCGAAGGGATTCACCTTCTTCTTGGAAACGACCTTGCTGGGGACAAGGTCATCACTAATCCACTTGTGACTGATAATCCTAGTTTAGATCAGGATCCAGAGCCAATTGAACAAGAGATACCCGATTTATTTCCTTCATGTGCTATTACTCGAGCCATGTCAAAGAAAAACTTCTGAGAATCAAAATACTCTCAAAAATAATGTCACAGATGTTGACTTAAATGACACCTTTCTCAGTCAGGTGTTTGACACGGATCATTCCGTTATCCCTCGTGGATTTGAAACTTCCAGTAAAACTTCTGCTGACCAAAGTCAGACATTTTCTAGATCAAATCTCATTGCAGAACAACACAAAGACCCAGATATTTTGTCTTTGTTTGACAGGGTAGATGATGAAGGTAAAACTTCAGATAGCTCTGTTTCCTATTATACAAAATCTGGTATTCTCATGCGTAAATGGAGACCTCCAGATGTTTTGGTTGATGACGATTGGGCTATAAAACATCAAATTGTGGTTCCAAAGCCCTATCGTGCTGAAATATTGCGCCTGGCCCATGAAACCCCCTGGGCTGGTCACTTAGGAGTCAGGAAAACTTATCATAAAATTCTCAGTCACTTTTATTGGCTTAATCTCAGGCAGGATGTAGCACATTTCTGTAAAACTTGTCACACATGTCAAATGGTAGGAAAGCCAAATCAGACCATTCCAAAGGCCCCTTTACAGCCAATTCCTGCATTTCAAGAACCATTTAGTAGGATACTAATAGACTGTGTTGGGCCCCTACCAAAAACAAGATCAGGAAATGAGTATATGTTGACAATTATGTGTACATCAACTCGGTTCCCCGAAGCCATACCACTGAGAAATATAAAGACAAAGACTATAGTGAGAGCTTTAGTCAAATTTTCACTTTATTCGGCCTCCCTAAATGTGTCCAGTCTGATCAAGGCTCCAACTTTATGTCTGGAATTTTTCAACAAGTAATGGATCAGCTAGGCATTAAACAGTATAGGTCATCCGCCTATCATCCAGAAAGTCAGGGTGCTCTTGAGCGATTTCATCAAACTTTGAAAAACATGATTAGGACCTACTGTTTTGACACAGAGAAGCAGTGGGATGAAGGAATTCATTTTTTGCTCTTTGCTGTTAGAGAGTCAATTCAAGAGTCTCTTGGTTTTAGCCCATTTGAGCTTGTATTTGGACATACAGTCCGTGGCCCACTTAAGCTCGTTAAAGAGGAATTCCTATCAGACGATGATGATTGTCTGAATATTTTGCAATATGTCTCAGATTTTCGTACAAAACTCTCTAAAGCATGTGAATTAGCCAGAGAAAATCTTGAGTCATCTCAGCAGTCAATGAAAATCAAATATGATAAAAGCACCCTCAAAACGGAAGTTTGAACCAGGTCAAAAGGTTCTTGTTCTACTTCCAATTCCTGGAAAACCACTCCATGCTCGTTACTTTGGGCCATATCTAATGATAAGAAATTGAGTGATTTAATTACATCATAATAACACCTGACAGGCGTAAACAAAAACAGCTATGTCACATAAATATGCTTAAGCCATATTTGGATAGGGATAATCCTACTATAACTCAGCCTGTCAGTGCAGTCAGTTCAAGCCATTATGAAGATAGTGATACTGAAACTGACTTGAGTGAAAATACTCTAAACTCAAAGCTGGGCTCGGTCAAGCTTCAGAACTCAGAAATCCTGGAGAAGCTGGAGTCTACAAAGTTGGCACACCTCCAGCCAGAACAACAACAACAGGTGAAAGAACTGCTCCACGAATATAAACACCTGTTTCAAGATGTTCCAACGAGGACAAACGTCATCTATCACGACGTTGATGTTGGGGACAGTAAGCCTGTAAAACAACATCCATACAGACTGAATCCAACAAAAGCAAAATATCTCCAGGAAGAAGTCAAATACCTGCTGGACAATGACTTTATTGAACCCAGTAAAAGTAACTGGAGTTCGCCGTGCATACTTGTTCCCAAATCAGACCACAGTTATCGTATGTGCACGGACTTTAGGAAGGTCAACACCTTAACAAAGACAGACACTTTCCCAATCCCGAGGATTGATGACTGCATCGACCGAGTGGGAAAAGCCAAGTATGTGACGAAATTTGACCTACTGAAGGGATTTTGGCAAGTCCCTCTGACGGATCGTGCTCGTGAAATATCCGCCTTTGTTACACCAGACGGATTGTTCCAGTACAAGGTGATGCCATTCGGAATGAAGAACTCTCCGGCAACGTTCCAACGGATGATCAACGACGTCATATCCGGGCTAGATGGGTGTGCAGCCTACGTTGACGACGTCGTCCTGTATAGTGACACCTGGGAGGAACACATCAAGCTCATGCGGAAGTTCTTTGAGAGACTGAGTAAAGCAATGTTGACTGTCAACCTTGCAAAATCTGAGTTTGGTTGGGCGAGGGTAACTTACCTCGGACATACTGTAGGACAGGGTGAGGTAAAACCTGTTGATGCCAAAATCAGTGCCATTTCAAGTTTTCCCATACCAAACTGCAAACGACAACTGATGCGCTTTCTCGGTATGGCTGGTTACTACAGAAAATTCTGTCCAAATTTCTCCACAATTACTGAGCCTTTGACTAACTTACTTAAAAAGAAAGTAAAGTTTGTTTGGTCAGAGCAATGCCAACAGGCATTTGATACACTTAAAGCCATACTGCAAAGTGCCCCAGTGTTGTCTGCACCAGATTTCATTTTGCCATTCAAATTAGCTGTAGATGCTAGTGATACGGCTGCTGGTGCTGTTTTATTGCAAGAGGATAGTCATGGTATAGATCATCCTGTTTGCTATTTTTCACGCAAATTTAACAAATCCCAGAGAAACTACTCTACAATTGAAAAAGAGTGTTTATCTTTGATATTAGCTTTACAGCATTTGAAGTTTATGTTACTTCTTCAAATCAGCCAATAGTGGTTTATATTGATCACAACCCTCTTGTTTTCTGCAGAAATTTAAAGGCAAAAATCAGAGATTGCTAAGATGGAGTTTAATGTTACAGGAGTTTAATCTTGACATTAGACATATCAAAGGCAGAGACAATTTAATTGCAGACTGTCTCTCTCGTATTTAGAAATTATTGTTGTTCACTTTCAAGAAATTTTATTGTTGTTCACTTTCAAGAAATTTTACTTTAGAGTAAACAAAATTTGAGTACTTAAATCCTTTCAAGATTACATTTGTAAAAGAAAGATTTTTCTTTGAAAAATTTTCTTTTTTGAAGAGGGGGTGTGTTATGTAGGTCATTTCCCCCACACTCATCATGACCTGAGTTCAATTAGTCTAGAACATTCTCAAGGTCACTGCCCTTGATGACCTCACAACCTTGAATTCAATTAGTCATGTTTGGAATGTTCTGGAAAGTTGATTAGTTGTGTAAGGGAGATAATTTTAGAACAGTAATTAGCATGTCAATAAAAGTTCTAGATTGTTCTTACATGCCTTTATAAAAGGGACGTGCTCAGCTTCCAGTCAGACTTTTGGGATCGTGTCTCTTGTGTGTTACTAAACTCCAGCAGTAGTCATTCTCAAGACCTTTCAAGACCTTCACTGCCAACGCTGGATTTATACTGTGGACTTTGTGCAGTTTCAAGCCTGCAAGCCAAAGGAGTTCATTCATCCGACTGACTGTTACAACTCTGAGACTGGAGCTCTGCCGTCCCAGCTGAGATAAGTAGTCTGTACACTTTTAAAGCTTGTACTCTATCCCTGACTTAGCAATTAGTTTTATTTTTGTAATAAATTTTGTTTAAACGTTAACTGCTGAGTTCACCCTTTGTTCGTTTTCTCTAGCACGTAACAATATACATGTATATACATACACACACACACATATATATACATACACACACATACACACACACACACACACACACATATATATATATATATATATATATATATATATATATATATATATATATATATATATATATATATATATATATATATATATATATATATATGTCGTATCATAGTGGTCATCTTCATCGATTAAATTCGAATTTAAATTCAGACTTGAATATCCGTTTTAAGGTGGCGTTACACTCAACAAACATACTTTTTATAAACCATATTTCTTATCCAAAATGACATGAAAACCTCGCCATACTATGTATTTTCAAAACGCAGAGAATCTAAAGTTCACTGTGGTAACAATATTTTACTCGAAGGATGAAGGAGGTACATATTTGAGGTATAGGAAACCTAAACTTTGGTATTAATGATAAAACTTTAGTAAAAAAACTTGATACTACTTTATGAACTTTAATATCTCATTCGAAACAAGAGTATAATGTATATAGGAAACGAGTCGAATTTTTGCATTATCTATACTCATTCTTAAATGGCAAGGATTGTAAGACTGACATTCAAAAGAAATGATTACAATCATGATTAGCAAAATTGAAATGATTTATTCCAAACGTACAAACTTTATTGCCAAACAAAATTGTCGACTTCTATATAGTATTTTAAGAACGCCATGTAAAAATTTCACAAAACATGACCCAGAAAGAGTGAAGTTAATGTCTTGTTTTGAAATGTTAAAGCGGGAGAAAAAGATGCCTGAAAATCGGGCGATTTGCAAGAAATTGCTTAAATTTACACTTCTTACTCATCCAACGTACGACTGCTTTACACGCTAAAAGGTGAACCAAACTAAAAGTTCAATCTTAACATATCAATGAAAATTTAATGAGTCTTTGAAAAAAAGTGCTTTTGAGCAAACCACGCTGTGTTATGCGCAACGCCAACTTAATTGTGTGTACATTGTGATCTGGCATGCCTGGAGTCAAATGTAAACTGTTATAATTGAGAAGAAAACAAAATTTAAGTTTTCAAAGGACGTATTGCTTTGTACTTATTCTCTGGAAGCATTTTTAATTTTCCTTTTCCACAAAAAAGGACCTTGAGAACGTAACTTTCTTTTACATCGTCTCCAAAAAGGTCTACTCGAAGTAGCTGTAGACCTACGAGGAATCACTAGATTTAGGAAATTGTAAGATTTGTCCCCGAGGCATATTCTCCTCCGTGAACTAACACAATTAACTGATCGATAGTTTGTAATAACTTTTGTGGAACATATTGCCGTCCATCTAATGTCAGATTGCCCGTTTTGCTGTTCACTTCCTGTAAATATCAATATTGACAGGTGTATACAAGAAACACACAGGAAACGTTAATAGCAACATAATGGAAATCTACACGCGTTTCCATGGTGATCGGAAGTCGACAAAACCGCCACAATGGTGACGGGAAAGTCACAAACGACCGTTGCCTATTGATCATTCCCGAAAGTTCCATTACCGTAATTATTTTATGAACCACCGGAAACTCAGAGCTTCCACTGGCGAAAACTTAAAACGTTCTGAAACTACGCAAATCGACTTTTTAGACTTCATGAACTGTGATATCGGCGTATATGACCGACACATGACATTTGTTACACGGCTATAGCACCATCTTAAAAGTTTCCCAACTTTTCATGGACTGTGACAGAGATATACGAGACAGATCGAATTCAAGTTTATATTTCAATGTGTCATGATGATGATGTTAAGGCCAGAAAGAAAAACTAAATTGTTCATCGGCATTGCCGCTTCTACTTTGCCCGATTTGGATTTTTGTTTTTTGATTTCAGCAAATTCGCACTTCTGCATTGCAAATACGTTAGTACCGACGCTGGCGGCGCCCTACAATTCGTCGGGTTTTCGCGGGCATGTGGGATTCTGAATGAACTTCCAACGTGTCGGCACTGACCACTGTCAACACGTTGTTGTGACTTCTTAATTTTTGCAAATCACGACACAAACTGAGTCAATTTTTGGCTAAAATTTCTCCGTTTTGTCAAGGTTAGTACACAATGACTATTAATTCAATCGCCAGCATTCGACGTGATGGCCAACAGTTAGTTCCAAAGACGCTGTCAGTGTTTGTCCTGATAAAACGTTTGGCGATCTGTTTACCAAGATCGTGACAGCAGACGATGGGCGGCGCATCGGATTGAATGAAATTGTATCGAAAGTATAAAACTTTATGACAATGAGAGCATGTTGAAATACTCAGAATATGTTGTGCAAACACCGACTGTATATGTAATTCTCTATGTTATTATTGAGAGTGTTGAATTCAATAGCCAGTATCAGTGTATCTTGTCTGAGATATTTCTGGTTAGCCTAAAAGGGGAAAAGATATATTGCCTTGTCTGCATCCCGGCAAAACAGTCCGAGGGACAGTGGTAGTTTGTGACCTAAAAAATTAAAAAAAAATTCGCTCGCCGCTCCTGAACCTTGGTTCAAAAAATCCGATGAACAGATATTTTTTTCTCTGACCTGGACAGCACATATTGAATGTTTTAATTTATCTGTCACTTACAGTCATTGACAAACATATCAAGAAGACAAATAATAACCTTGACTTTCATTTAGAAGTTGGCCTGATAGAAATATGGTTCCTTATAATAGAACCCCAATGATACTATTGATACACAAGCTGGTAATGTCGAGAATGATATATTTGGTCACAGCTCATCTCTAAAATGTACTATAATAGATACAGAAAGTGTCTTCAAGCAACAAGTAATACTGACATTTGTTTTTTATCCCAAAATCCAGAACCGATACAATATGGCGTTTGCTTAGAGTTCGGATCAAGATTGCATTAATGACTCGTGTAAGTTCTGGATCTGTCGCAACGCATTTTGAACCTGCATGAACACTGTTTTCACAAGTACACCAACCCAATCAACAGTCAATTTTCAGAACGGTCGACTCGACAGCAGGTCAGCCTGAAGCTCGCGGTCAGACAGGAAAACGCAACCCATAGACATCTCGCAAGATTGTTCGTAATTGGTCAATTTCTGTACACTACTTTTTGTCAGGTCACGCAGTGAATTTGTAGAAAGTATACGTAAAATCTCTAAACAATGATATCGTATACCTTTTAACGAGTTGTTCAGTCGATGCGATATTCACCTGTACATAAGTCGGTGATCGATAGCAATTGCGATCCTACAGTATTCAGAATAGAAATAAAACAGCAAAGAATCCATTACATTTTATCCGTTGTTATTTCTCATACTCTTGACTGTGTTATTATTTCTTTTTCAACAAAATTTACAAAACGGGCAGAAGTGTCTCATACGAGTTAGAAAATGTCGATGGCTGTTCCGAGTCATATCCCCGATTACAAAGGACCGGTTGGACACTTGGAGGCGCTGTTTGATTCAAATTTGAACAGATACGCCGCAAAATGTCCCTTGTTTCACGGATGAAATTAATGGCACTTCAATGCCCTTTTTCCATGTCAACATGTAGGCTTACATTCATTCCATAATCAGGCTAAATCTGGTAGTGTGACGGATTTTCAAATTCTCAGTGTATTCTATTTAACATCTATTCAGAAAAAACTATCATCAATTTCCTGGTAAAAATACCCAGTATTTCAACAGTAACAATGTTTAATCTGTGCATCTTTACTGTTAATTGTTACTCGTTTCAAAGTTACAGACGTCTTATTATAGGAGTGAATCACGTCTACGTCTGCTCGTTCCGGCACTCGAAGATTATCATTCACTGTTAATAAGAACAAATGTTTTTCCGTCTCGAGACTACGATGATAGTGGTAATTACGAGGAAACGTAGACCCTTGTATCTATGGTTACAACACGGACCCCGTACGGTTAAGGGATCATGATTACAAAGAAACAAAAGTAGAGAAGGGCAGGAAGGGTGGGACGTCATTGCCATCCGCCGCTCTTCGGAATCGATTTGGAGCCTGGTAACTAGCGCCCTCTACCGGCCAGTAAAGCACATTGCATTGCTGAACGACCACCTGTTGAATACTGTATACGAGTGCTGACTGTGAGTTGTACTTTATGATGCAATCTTGTGTTTGAGTTATGTATAATGTGCCGTTTTTGTGCACAGTCAACTCATGTCAAATTGCCCATAGTATTCAATTTACCAATACAGCCTCTGTACGTGTTGTTGTTCGGTGTTATTATTGACAATAAATGTTCAGTTGCGTAGACTAGTAGGATAAGTTACACGTTGTATACAATGAACACGATTGGAACTAATTTGTGATAATTGGATGGTGAAGTAATGTCGATTTAATCGACAAATGTAATCTCACAAACTTTTCTTCTTATATTATACACCTGTTTTTATGAGCAATTTGCAATATTAGAACATTCAGCTGTACGGCACCTAACACTTTTGAGAAATTTGGAAAATGTGAAAATCCAATTATTACAAATTAGTTCCAATCGTGTTAAAGGTATACAGTCACCTGTAATCTAAATGTGCCCATATATGGGGAAAGGGGCGTTCCTTGGTATTCAAAATCCCCATGTGAGGGCGCTGTTTTTAAAAGCGGCCACCCACTTAAAATCTGTCATTGGTTAGATTTCTCTTTCCATGGTAACTGTGACAAAATTGGAACAGGTGACAGTATACCTTTAATGTTTGTTTTTGCGAGGTTACTACTATGAAATAAAGAAAATATTATTTGCTCGGCGCTGTTCGTGAATTGAAGCAGTTGATGTTTTAATTAAAAGTCGAAAATCATTCTCAAAGTAACGTAAGCTTACAACTGTTGATGGCAACTCGGTCTGATACTGGGGACAAATGATGCTGCAATCGTAAATTTTGTCAGGAATGTCACGATATGCAAAGGTCAAGAATGTTACGATATGCAAATGTCAAGCTTCACACTCTCTGGACACAAACTTTGCCCCGAAATGTTTTAAGTTCTAAATTTAACCAATAACTTGATAAATGCATCGATAATAATCTTAATATATTATGAAAAATTACTATGATATCAAATTGAAAAGCGTACTATCGTCTCAGATAATTGCAGTTTCGGCTTGATAGAAAAAGAAAAAGCGTTATCAATATACGTGAGCGAGACGACAAGAAGGAAGTAACGGAAAATGTAATATCGAAAATTAAAGAAACTGGCATCATGTGAAAAAGAATCGCCCCTAGCGACTCAACAAGTACTGGGAATTGCAATGAGGTGTGTTTGACAGGCTGGTCTGTTCTTGGGGGAATTCGGTCCTCTTTCAACGACGTTGTCCGATCACCTGACCGTTGTGCGTACTTCGTCCTTATCGTCGTTATGCGTCGGTTATCATAGTCTGCTACTCCAATAAAATTAATGGGTACGATAATTTAAAGGGACAAAGTTGTTCCCGTTTTAGCTTTTTTTTTCATTGACTTTGTTTGATATGAAAAGCAGTTTGTGTAGTTTGACTTCTTGAAACAGGCTGAAATATTGGCCAACTGTACACAACCTTAACTCTGCTTGCAGCCAGACAATATCAAACATTCAGTGAATTTCGGTCTGTTCCAAAAACTCTCACCATGCACAGCTAAACACTGAAATAAAGTTTGGACCTCATTCAAGCTTCTATAGTAAAAATCTTAATTCATATAGCGGTGCCTTTCATACAGATAAGGATAACAGCTTTCCCTTATATCGTGGCAATTTTTATTCGTCATAGGAAAGGAAAATCCATTTTTTTCTAGAAGTCACAAACGAAATCACCTGTTTGCATTCAGCAAAGGGATATTTTTTGGCGGTTTTGCAGTTATGTGCTGGTTTTTTTTTTGTACACAAGTGTTACCTTACACAAGTGTTGCATGTTTTTTTTGATATCATCAAAACACCAAAAAAGCGACTTTGTTCCTTTAATGCTCTTTCAGTAATGTAATGTAAATTACATTGTTAAATGAAATGTAATGTGATGTAATGTAATGTAATGTAATGTAATGTATAAATGTAAAGCAACACAATGCAGTGTAGTGTAATGTAATGTAATGTAATGTAATGTAGTGTAATGTAATGTAATGTAATGTAATGTAATACAATGAACTATTTATTGACAGTGCCAGAAGTTCATATCAGTAGCAAGACAACGCATGATCTATTTATCAACCTGGCTCTAATTTCGTGTAAAACAATGCTTTAGACTTAATCTTTGAATCCGCTTCGGATCCGCTTCTTTCTCTGTTTACTTCATTGGAAGTCACGGAGTTCAGGTCTGTGTAACTAGGGGATCCTGTGGCTTTTAACACAGAGAAGCATTCCCACGATAGTTTGATGTGACCTTTGACCCCACCTGTGCTCGTCTGCCTGTAAACACTAATAATGTTATTGCGGGTTTCAATTACCTAGCAGACTACCGACTCTATCAGTCACACTGGACCGCTATTATTCTCTGAATATTCAAGGATGGCGCCCTTGATCCTCCACACTCAAAGTTTCTGGTTGTACAGCATTCTGGAAAACCCAGGAAACTCATGGACAATAGAAAATGTCATTTTGAATTATGTGACACATCGGTCGTACGCACTCTCGAACTGTTTTACGTCACAAGTTTGAAGTTTGGCTTTCATTTATACCTGAGGGCGTTACAATCTTCTTTGCTGTTCCCATTTCCATTGACAATTTCGATCAAGCGTGGCGATCAGGTCGGTAAACAGACACACTATAAAACCGACACAAAAGCCACATGGGGGAAATACAATTTAAGAAGACAAATTCCGTAAAGTTGATAACATGGGCTTGGTGGCTCTTTGACCATTGTGCCATGAAAGGAATGACGTCAAACCTACAAGGCGATAAGATATCAACTGCGTGGACGATGTTAAGTTCAAAGCCCACTAAGTACAACTTAAGAATAAAGATTCAAATTGTTGCATCGGGGAGAAGTTGAATACCACGTTCCACTTTAAAATTGAGTCAAGCATGTCGGGGACAGGGACAATGGCAGAAACAAATGCAGGTGTTATTTTTAGATTCCGTCACCATAAAGAATTTGACAGGAGGGATATTGACCTTTGACCACGAACAGAGAGCAAAGGAGAGCGAGAGCCAAGCGTGACGTTAAAGTTATTTTGTGCAGAATCTGTCCGTTATCACTGCTTTTAACATTTTTGTTCCGATGGCCGTAAGATTCCCGTATCTTGGATATTTGATAACACGCCAGTATCTCGTTGTTGATGAAGGGAAAGATAAAGTTGTTTGAAATTAGGATAATAATTACATTCATAACACACACATAGTTTGAAGTAAGCAAAAGGTCAGCCTGATACAGGTTACAATCTTGTCGACAGATCCATGCTGATAACCGATGTCACAGGATGAAGATTTATTACCGTGGCGGGCCAAAGTGGATCTGATCAATGTAGGGTCGTGTGTTTTTCACAGTTATGCATTTGCCAGACGTGCGTTATGTTACAAAATGAATTCAGTGTTCGATTTGGTAAAATATCAATCAGGGGCCATAGGAAAAGAGGGTGAATTTTTTCGAAGAAAACTAGAATGGAACCGCTATTGTAAGGAAAGAGATAACAAGACCATCCTATAAAATTCCATACAAAATCCTTTAATTACAATATTATAAAGCATTCGACAAAAGTGATTATTGGTACATACAAAGATACTCATTTTTTTAATTTGATTTGAAAATATCACCACCAATATTTGATAGTAAATAATTGATATGTACAAATTAGGCCTATATACTTATAAATATCATTTATGTTTGCCCGAAAAACGATCAAAGAAAATGCAGTTTAATTAATGAATGCTTATGAACACATTTATCTGTACAAATTCTCTGTATCATAAAAAACGTTGCTCGTAAAAATATCCAGATCTCTTGCTCTTTACTTTTGTTGCACAATAAAATGCAAGTGTGTGAATATGAAGCACCTTTAAACTACCTAGTGAGAGCGACCTCTAAGTGCGGGTCCTTTCATCTTTCAGCGTATGGTCAGGCCAGCATCTGAAGTGTCATTCCCTGACCCTCACATTAATTTTGCTTTCTGCATTTTAAAATTGACATGTAAATTATCCATTGTTGTTTTTTTGTTTCGTTTAGTAACAGCGAGCTGAAAATATTCAAGCAGTTGCACGACAAGTCACTGTATTGTTTGGATAAAACCCAACACGTGTCTGTTTTACTTTTGCTTGAGGTAGCGATGATTAACCAGATACAGGCAACCATTTCAATTTTCTCCGTTACAATTATATCTTTCTATTCTGAAACAACCAAACCTGTTGGTCCATTACAACCTGAATCAAACAGTACTATCTGCACTCTTTCCATTTGGAACAAATCGTATAAAAACAGCGTGTGTCTAATTTTCAGTAGACCGTCAACCAAACCAAAGCTGGATTGAAAACATGTGGTACTTTGACCTTTTGGACCACAAGTTACAAGATGATTGAACTCAAACATTTACATTTAGGGTTTACACTTTTCCATGAACCAATCAGGTTCATGTTTACATACGCCAGAGGTAATAACTTATCACTGACCAGCAGCGCTAAAAATAAGTGCAGTAAGCCTGATTGGTTAATAAATTTTAACAGCTGCTGTCCATAATAAATAAGAACTCACATTTTGTGCATCAATAATCTACCAAAGTAAAATCGTCGGTATTTTTTAGGACGATATATGTCACTGAAATGATGTCTATTCTTGGATTCTTTAGTTGTGTTGGAATTTTCTGGCTGAAAGATGATCCAGAATCGGTGGTTGGCATGGTGACACGAACATGTAGCACCAGCAGCAAAACTTTCAAAGAACGAACGCACCACTCATTTTGTATCACTATAACTTGTACATGGACAAACCCTATATAACATACAGAGCTGAGAACAGAAAGCTTTGGTAAACTTTTGATGCAGCCAAATTTAATGACATTTCTATGATTTTAAAGTTTGAAATTATATGCACTATTTATGTGACCATTAGTCGTTAAAATATTTACTGCGGTCAAACTTTAATATAGAACTAATACTTGAGCACATTTGTGACGCTTGATAATGTGAATAAGTAAATGCATGGGGTCAATATCATTTTATTTGGACAGGTCCAAAACTAAAAAATAAAGAAGTATCTACGAAAATAACTGTAAATTTTAAAACAGGCAGTAGCGTAGAGTATTTCATTTAATTGATACGTCACAGCAATCACGTGACCATCGTCCTATCCCTCGGAAATAGCCAAATGAACCAATAAGACAGGAGTTCAAAATTCTCAGTTGCACATTGTTGGCATGAGAAAATCTATACATGTTAATGTAACTAATAATACTAAGTAACACTTAAATAAATATATATTAACATAATAAATTTAAAGGGGAACTTTTAAATGGAAAATAGATGGATAGGGAGCCATGTCATATTCGATTTTAGATGAATTCGTATTTCAAAGTGTGTTCAGCAATTTCAGTGATCATTATATTACTGTTTATGATGATGTCATAATATTGCAACTTTGGGAGTAGGAGGGGGAGACCTGATCGAGTCCTTACTGCAGACGAGGCTTCATTGAATAACAAGTCATTTGATTGCCTTTTAAGACTAAAGGTGAGAATCTGTAAACAGAACAGTTCTAGGTTCGTTATAAGTGTCAATTGTTTTACCATGTTGTTATTTTTGACCACAGAGTCCCCTGCCTCGGCATGCTTGCACAGAAACTCGACCGATATTAATCAACATGAAACGTGCAACCGGTTGTCACGTGGTTTTGAAGCAAGGCTTGGGCCACTCAACAAGAACCAAAACACAGACTACCATGTACTGACTGCATGGCCGACGTAAATGACAATCTTTGGTTTCTGAACGGTAGCGTGCAGGAGTTTACTGTACACAAATACAGGCTCGATCGATCGATGCATTCTCCAGTGCCTGTGAAATAATCGCCGTACTACTCTGGCGATTCTGAACACCAGAAAAGTCACCCTAGTGATATTAAAGGGTAAACGACATCACTTGTCGTCAAGCCTGGATTTTCATCTGGAAGACAGTTTTAGGTGTATAGTTTCTAAACATTGAATTACCTGAGCTTTTCTGACCTTCTACCGAAGCAGTATTTTTATCGCTGATGGTATAAGGAGAGTTTATGTGAATATCCCAAACTGTCCGAATTTTAGATTGTTTATGCAGCAAACGGCGGCAGTACTATCCATATACTACGAAACAACGCCATACAGGTATGTCAGAGTGTAAACCGTGCTAAGGAAATATCTTTAAGAATTTCGCCGAATCGTACAATGTCGGCAATTCCTTCGTATTCAAGGGACAAAGCGAGAAGACAATACGCCATTGACTCCTGGCGAACTTTCGTTGGCAAGCCGAAGTGAGATAGACAACTGGTCTCAAAGCACCGCAGTTATTGTTTTGAAGAAATAACTTTGACAAATTACCTTGGGATTTTTTAAATACACAGCATGACATGCATGCACACAGAGCAGCACCGTGGTGTATCGCGGTTTAGCCAAAGCTCCATTGTGGTGGGTCTGTAGCTTAGTTTAGCTAGCATCGAAATCGTACCAAGACAATGCTCCTGGGCGAACCAATGAAAGAAGTAAAAGCGAAACGCGATATTTTGAAATTTTTCAAAAAATAGGGCAGCGATCGCCTTTCGGAAACGATGGTGTATGCTCACACCGGCACGTACGCTGAAAAGTTGACTTTGGGCAGATATCACAGCGGCTGTTTTGGTCATGCTGAACACCACATAGGGTCTTGATAGACCCAGCTTCATTAACGCTTAATTACCAACGACAATACCTTAGGTTTCACTTACAGTGTATGTAAATTGTGATAGATTTCACACAGTAAGTGTCGTCACTCGTCAGGGTTGACCTATTTCCTAATCAACATCGGCAAACTTGCACAAACTATTCACCAACGGAATGTAAGCTTAATATTTGCTTTGTTGGGTACGTTTACACAACTGTCAATTAAAATATCGGCGAGGTTGCATACCTTGTTGAAACACGAACTTCAGATGGAAAGAACCTTTGTAGAAAAGAGAGTAAAAAAGTTACATAATGGTTGTTGTTAGAAATAGTCTCCTCTAGAAGCGACACCTCTAACTTCGGCTTCTCTTGGGTTGTAATAACCCTCCCGATGGTCTTCATCCTCGTCGTCGTCTTTCAGTGTCAATCGAAGCCATTCTTGTATTCTGCGGTGTATGTCTTTATCAGTCAGTCGAGTAGGCAATCCTAAGTCTTGGGCAATTTGCTTGGACGTTTTATTCGTTTCGTCGTCCCTGACGTCCAGGGATGACACCCCGTCCTGTAACATTTTGATGTACATAAAATCCTTCTCGCTCCCGTTTGAGTTTCCAGATGCGGAGCTACCGTTCATGGAACTCTCCGAGTAAGACTCGCTGCCGCTTGCGCTGAGGCTCGACGCCGACGACAGCGTCGTCATGGTGTCCGAGTCCATCGAAAAGTGGCGCTCGTAAATAGGGGTCCTCGGTTGGGACTTCTTGCGAAATTTAAAGTAGCGCGGGTTGTTGATTTCGTCGATTTCGCTAACGCTGCCGTGAACCGATCGCTGGTGTCCCGGTGTTCGCGGACGGGCCGGAGGCCGGTCAACGGTGACATGCGTAGAAGCTGAATCAACAGGTTGGTGGAAATCAGGTGGTATTGAAATAGCCACCGAGTCTCCCCTGTCAGGTGTAAACGACGGCATCGGTTTCCGCCTGCCGGTAACATCGGAAGCCATTTTGTCTCTTGAAATCCGCACTGAAGCACCTTGCTCTTGGGACCCTTCTAAAATCACCGAGTACACATACTCGTTGCCGAGTGGCTGTGGCGGCGGCAACTGGTCCGATGACGTCGACGAGTTCGTTTCAGACCCCGACGAGTTCAAATGCATTTGCGATTCTAACTTCCTCCTCTCCCGCCTTTTTCTGTGGTATCGCTTCCTCTGTAGGTTTTCGAAAACCTGCAGAAACGTTCGCAACAGCCAGTAGGTGATCAGTTGGGCCGTCTTTCGCTTCTCGCACAGAAAGGCATGACATTCGAACAGACTGCTTTCCGGGTCAGAATCGCTACGCGTGATGATGGCAAAGACACGCGGATACTGCGCGTCAGCTATTCCGTAGCATACATGGTGTATCGGTATTATAACATGCTTCTCCTTACCGAACGGTCCGTGGCAATCCATAAAGTGAAAACCCTTTGGTGATATCGTCAGCGCCGTTTTGGGCAGTTTTTGCTTCTCTCTCATTTTACATAGAGTCTCCACCGGTTCAGATATAAATTCCTTTCCGAATTCCCCCTTTGCGGGCATCTTACCCAAATACTGGACCCAAAAAGTTGGGCATCGCTCTTTAGAGTGTCGTCTCGCTTCCTCCGAGGCAGGTAGGCCATTCTCCAATTGTCGGAGTGGGTCTCCAGACCCCTTCTTCTTCTTTAACAGCGCTTTGGACGCCATTGTGTGTCAACACCCGGTGTAAACATTCCGCGTTTGGGTTTCCCGAATAGTCAGCAGTACGAAACTCCTCGTATCGCGAGTTGGGACCAACTCGACGGGCGCGGGCACTCCTGCTTTCTGTGTTTTGTGCCGCTGTCAAAGCAGTTACAGAAAAGTTTGCGGGTCCGATGCAAATCAATCTTGATTATGCAAACTCCTTTCAAAGACATGATCTATTATGGTTGCTGAATGAGGCTCCATTGAGGCATAAACTGATTGAAAGATCACTGGTATGTGTGTACACCGAAGGTATTGTATACCTGTAAGTACAGGGGCCCTCTAGCGGACCCACAAAAGGTACCTTTGAAAATGAGGCCACCACAGGTATTCACAAAGCATGCAGGTCGATCGAACATGAAATATGTCGGTAATATACATGAACGTATCAACGCCATCTTAGTCACATTTTTCATAACTTTTACAGTCCGTCGTCACTTTGAAAAAGATCAAGCCTAGCTGAAGTTGCAATGTTTTTAGACAATTTTCCCGCAGTCCTTTTAACTACCCGCATCGAAATGCGTGTTGCTGCGGTTCAAATTAGCTCCAAGCTAAACAGGTCGAGCAAACAAAAAAACCAAGAAGTTGTTGCATGGGACAATCAATACAACGCATCACTCTGAGAATATCCGAAATCAGAATACCAGGATCTTTGCATGACCAAACTTGAAAGCCACCGCGATTGCGTTGAGGAGGACATTCGCCCTTCTGAATTGTGTTTGATTGTGAAATCAATAGTCACAACGGTGTTGTTCTGCAAAGACCCTCACGCTTATTGCCTGACAGTTTTATCTATAAACGTAAAAAGGCTGTGCATGGATCTCAGCAGAGTTGTGTGACCATGCATTCTTTATCTGGCCACAAAACTCTACCGCCAGTCAAATTTGGACTTTAAGTTTGTTGGGGTCGCTGGTGTCGATTTCCCGGACTCCAGGATCTGATTGCGCGCCGAACATCGACTACTTTCTCTCAACGTTAGCGTCAGAGATTGGGGAAAAACATAAACGTGGTATGCATACTTTGGTGTCGAAGAAAGCAAATAAAATAACGGCAAATAGCGATTTCTTTCCACCGCTAATGCTACATCCGAAGTTTGTTTAGCGTTTCTTAATTGGAGTGAAGTTGAAAGAAAGCATGAATCTGAGAAGTAATCCTGTTTGTCTAGGGATTTCCTCATTCCTTCACCGTTGAGTCTCTGTGAGATCGCAAACAGACAACGATGGCCACCTAGTTGCGTACATCGCCACGTGATTATAAACAATTTCATGAACAAACAAACCAGATGGAGAAATACTTATTACAAAAGAGACAATGCTTTATTTTCAAAATGAACGTACGTACACCACCCAAGGTTAATCCAAATACATTTTCCGAGTTGAAAGCTTGTTCCTGATCGAGACCAACACTGAACCAACCAAGGCCAAGCTTCTAATTTGAATTCAGCAAACGTGAACCTTTCCACCGGGTAATAAAGTCTTACCCATCAACAATAGGAGGATTCTCCAGTTACATGACTTCGATGACGACTTTATCTTAGTACAGGTGAATCCCGCTAACAAACAAAGCTGTTCTTTCTCTTAAAAACAAAAGCCTGTGTGATGCAATTAAATGTTGATCACCACAGTGGGAAGTCCAGTAGTCCCCTGACGCAGTGTTTCTATTCAGGGGACAAAATAAGTACAGTATACAGTGTATTGTATGTATCTAATTTATTCCTCTTTCATTTGCTGATAATTTTATTATAATCGCATATAAATGTAGATAAAACATAATCTCTTCTGTACTATACTAAGAAAAGTAAACAAACAAAAACGACACTGTCGTCCAATAAAGAAGGGAATATTCTTGATTTATGGATACGTTTGTATGTTTTTTGCCACACTGGCCAATCGCATGAACTCCAGTTCAACTATTTGATTGAGGTATCCCCGTAGCTGAGAGGACGTTTCGCCGAGTTGATGAGCACGGCAGTAAAACGTTATAGTTTGTCACCGTTGTCGCCGCCGCCGCCGTCGTGTAAGGAGAGTGATAAGGACGCTTATTCAACAAAGTTGCGGCAAACCAAAGCCTTAATTTATCATATGACATATTATCTCACCGTCAGAACACTTTCGTCACGCCCTCACGTTTAAAGAGAAGATGCATGGTTGAAATGAAGATATCAAGATTGTATAAACATGCACAGAGCAAAGAAAGACTACTAACAACAGCCATTGTATTGGTACCGGATTCTAGTTTAGATTTTTACACCCTGAAGAGAGTGGGACAATGATTCCAAAATAAATGATTTTACGCTTTTCGAGTAGACATGAAAGTGAATCTAACAGCCAATTTATCTACCTATAGAAAGGAAAACACCACAATTAAACTGTTCATCGTTTTCCGCATGTCTTTTGAGATTCTAATCTCTGATTAATCCAATCCCTTTTGGCAAGTCATTTCATTGATTGTGCGTCTATTTATGTCTGTTTTTTTAGTGTTTAATTTAATTAATAGCGTAAAATAAAACCTAAATGTCGTTTACTTTTGCACATTTTCAGAATTAGCTGCTGCCAACCGACAAGGCGATGGACAAAGTTTATCAAGACAAAAGAGAAACTCGAACGGGAACAACATAGAGTTCCTTTGGAACGACATGTAAATATCCCCTGGAAAATTGACGGTGCCTGGAAGATGGTTTTCTAAATTTAACCTCTGGTGTATTGCTTTGTTTGCTCTCAGAAGAGTTGTTCTGTCACGCTAAATGGTGCAATTCGATAGATGGTACAAAGGACATTTAAGTGAGTTCCCTGGAGACTGCTTTGGTGTAAAGTCACCCCTCATAATTACTTAAAAGCATTATCTTTTAAAGTTGGGTTCTTAAGTCGTTGGCATTCACAGGAACTCTCTGACAAAAACAAACATTTCTTTACGATACTTGACCAGTTCTGACAGCTCGGCGCATTTCAGTATGTTGCACCCTATATAACTTTGACATAAGGGGCCGTCGATAAAAGATGACTCACTAGAAACGCAATTCCTTCAATTTAGTTTAGGGGGAGGGGATACGACCCAAGTTCGTTTTGTGTGCGTCAAAACCGCAGTGGTGCTGCTGTAACAAAAGTTAAAACAAAGTAAATCAAGAACGTGAAACAAATAATAAATACAATTTTTTTCTTGCACCAATTGAAAGCAGAACGGAAGAGAGAAACTAGTCGGAAGAGATTGAAAGTGACAATACAGACACGGAATATGCATTCGTGTGCTGATTCATACGTGTGGACGTTCATACGTATTCGGCTCCGACGCAGTGCTGTCTTCACATTCATCGAGAAAAAAAAATAGAGCACAAATTACGACAATCCTCAAATACAAAAAAAGAGCATAACTTGAACTCTGATAGAGGAAAACTAGACTACTTTGAATGTTGAAAAGTGTAAACGTAAAGTTTATTTATCCGTATCCATGTGTAGATCTCGCACAGCGTGCGTGACAGGCAGGTTGGTATTCTCCATACATAATAAACAACAAGGTTTGTGAAACTGATTTTTCATTAGGGAGTTTCATTTTTAGGGGTTGAGGAAGGGGTTGACACCAAAATTAAAGAATTACGTGTCTAGTGAGTCACCTCGTAATGATCGACGATCCCTTACATTTCGCAACTCTTTCCTGAATAACGGAGGAGGGTCAGTCTCTTCTCTCTCGTCTTGGACACTGCTATATTGCTTATCCTATAGTTTTTGTTTTTGTTTTTGTTTTTTTTCGATCACATGTATTGCGCATGTACATGTGTTATCGCTTGTGGTAGAACTCCCCTACGTGCGAGTCGTTGCGTAGTACATTGATATGTTTCTTTTTAACACTCATTTGAAAATTGGCCGCTGGGTGACCCAGGACAATCGCACCCAACAAAAGCCGCACTGCATCGTTGAGAAAACAAGCACAACAACGTCATCTTCGTTGTTTTGGACGTGTCATAACCTAATTTCGCAGAGGTCACTGACATAGAAAAGCTTTATAAACCCCTTTTCAGCCAATCAGCTGATCTCAAGGATTCTCGCCTGTTTATGTTTTGATCGGTCTCATCAGTCGTTTTGTAACATCGGATGAATCACTCGTGTGTCATTTTTTTGTAAATCCCGATTTGACAAAGACTTGGAACAATTAGCATTACTCAAATCTGTGTCGTGACAGGATTGCATGCGAAACAAGACTGCGAAGATCGTGTCGTGCCGTTGGTGAATGGCACGACACTGGTACATGCTTTGAACCCGATTCGATGCGGACATAGTGTCTGCTGACTCGCTGTTTTGATGCGCATTTTTCTGTTCTGTCTTGTTTTCGAGTGACACTGGTTATTAACGCCCGTCATGCCCACCGGTCACGTGACTCTCACCCGTTTGATTCGGTGGAGGTTTTAATTCAAGCAGGGATGCTACCGTGAAAATGAAACGTCAAAGTTCAAAAAAAACTTGATTAGGAGATCTTTTGTCAAAAACTGGTGTTCTCCAATGAGGAACTGGCATTTCCATTCCACAGTCAGACGGAACTTACGTATATATACTCTACTTTCGATTCAAGTACACTCATCTGAAAAGTTCAAAATAAACACTTGCTCTCTAGCCGACATATGTAGCCATGGTAACGGTCACCACGTGAACATATTCACATTCAGGTAGAATACACCTCGGCGACATATTCGGACTCTTCTGATCTACAACTTGTGGGGGCTCATTTTAAAGCTCTTGGAGTGAGAAAATTTTTCAAGTTTCAGGTAGACAATTTTATTTTTCCCCATAGGGTTAACACTGGATGGCAGCCATTTTAAATTTCAAATATCAGTAAATGTTAGGTAATTTGTTTCTCTAGTTCAAAACTGTGCACGGTGACCCCAGATTTTTATGCTTGATTTGGAAAGAATGATTTCATTGAGGAAACTTTGAGCAAGAGCAAAAAGTTCTTTAACTGTCGCAGTGCATACTAGCTATAGTTTGTGTTGATGGTTTGGCCACGGTCCGGTGGAGGGGTCGTGTTTCGACAACCAACAGACATATACTCTTCTTATTTTGAGCGGGGGTGCTTCAGAGCGTTAAAAGTTTACGGTAAAAAATCAACTTTAGAAAAATTACACTGTTATTTACTGTACAGTTAGGGAAGTCGCAACAGTTTCTCGCGTCGGACCATCTCGTCACTCTCTGCTAGGCAGACCATTTCCCGTCACCGTTCTCAAACCAAGATCCACAATGTACTTTACAGAATTTTAACCCAAAGACCGCCTTACACAAAGTGTGCAAAATCTTTCGCTTTAATCTAGGTATTACATGGTGTAAGAATTGTTAATTCCGGACATGGCTGTCAATTTTTCCTGTTCCATTTGAAAGACACCAGGAGCTTACTGAAACTTACATCTTTTATACAAGGGGATTTAAAGTATTGTTCAGACTTAAATCTGACATGCCTTTAGAGATTTAGCTAAGATAGCCCGCGGTATCCTCGTTCCCTGAACAGTTGTTATGATCATGGACTCAACTCCAGGCGTATCTGCATCCACAATGCGGACAAACCACAAATCAACGGAATGTCATTGAAGATTCATAATCGATCATGAAACGTGGCGTCATTTGTTTTCAAATCTAACGCGAAGTTGGTGGTCGTATGGTCGATAGCACGACACTCCACTGCATGTTCAGTGAGTGTTTTTTTCAGTCGTAAGGATTGTAACTAGATCTGCCACGGTATACTGCACACCATTGTCTTGTCCCTTTTCTTGGTTGAGTTTCATGTCCATCGAAGGGCGATCTTTTTGTGATGTTTTGACGAACGCAACTTCAACTATCGAAAGCAGATAGGACATATTCAAAATTGATAAGAATATGGAATACATCGTAGTGTACAGTGTCTGAGAATCCATGAAAATTGTATGTACCCAAACAAATGGCGATACGTGACTCACGTAAGTAAAGGAAAGTTAGCTGTTTCACAAGAAATACCTCGGGGCACAAACAGTCACTCATCATAACAGACTTGGCTGGCAACCGTTGCTATGTGTGTACGCTGCACACTAGCATTTGTTGCTGGAGACGTTTCAAAAGTGAAACACCTAGACAAGTCGAAAATGAACGTTTAGCGCCAGCCTTGGGATTCAGGCCAGTAGGCCTATGAGATGCAACCATTGATCGGTCTTACCAATCCTGACAGTTGTTATCAGAGAGTTTATACATCGGCCACATGAAAGGAAAACAAACTTTTTTGTTGTTCAAAGATGGCAGACATGTGTATGGAAAACACATAGGCTTGTTTATGACGTTTCAGGCATGGACAGAAGTCACGTTGAAGAAAAGCAGCTCATCTTGAAGCAGAGTTCCAGTCCATTAGTTTTTTTTTCCCACGGTTGATCCTAACGTTTTAATGAATTGATAAGTCACATAGTTTTGCGGTGAGACGCAAACGCTGAGCTGACAAATTGACAGAGCCATTGATTGAACACGATCTGAATCAGAGTTAAAATTCCAGTGGTTTTTGAACAGCACAAAGACTCAAATTAAAAAGTAAAGACTCAGAAACTACTCTCTCTCTCTCTCTCTCTCTCTCTCTCTCTCTCTCTCTCTCTCTCTCTCTCTCTCTCTCTCTCTCTCTCTCTCTCACACACACACACACATATACACACACACACCACGGTAAAGCTCACATGAGCACACATAACCAGGTGTCCGATCAGTAGTGTGAGCTGTTTTAGGGTATTGTGATATACAAGTAAGTCATATTATTTGTAAATAATGCTATAACCCTACTTAAAAACATGAAAAGACAACCATTTGCATTTCTATATTTATTGTTTCGGAAACCCTGCTGTAAAACCGCGAATTCTTATGAAGAATTATGTAACTATTGGTGAAAAAACCCCACACAATCAGTACTGACAACACTTGACAATACAAATGCAAATTTTGTAAATTTAACTTCAGCTTCCACACGACTCTCCACTCCAGTGCCAACAACAATTGCGTTCGATCTATAAAACTATAATTACGTCTACACGTCAATTGGTATCTACAGCAAACTGTGTACTGATATTGCAGTAAGTCTCACAGTCATCGCTGAGAATGTAAAATAGTTGTAATTTATTTTGTAAGCCTGGAAAGACTGGACCACCAGGATGGACTTGCATGTGTTCAGGCTGTGGCTTGTTCAGCATTAAAAAGCCCATACAACGATATTTTATAAGCAGCAAAGATGCTTTAAGTTACTACACAACGGGTAGCTTTGATTTGAAGAAGGTCGTATAAAGGAAAGCAACCAGTGTTGGAGAAACTGTAAATTCTGATGTTCAAATTCAAATGTAGCACCGACTTAGAGCTATACAATAATGTGGAAGTGTGACGTTGATACTAAACTTCTGCAGCAATTGTCCAGGGTCTATACTGAAGTTGGCACGTTTAGTCCTCGATACACTAGCTGGCATAAATGCCATAACTTTTGATAAAGTTTTCATTGCTTTTTTCCGTAACACCAAAGCATATACTGCATCCTAGAAAACGTACCAAAAGTTCAAAGTTTCAGCCAATGGGCATAGCTGTGCATCTTTGAATCACACACGGGTTTTGACAGTGACATTCTTGCAGCGGACCAGAAAAAAAAACTCACTTAAATCATGGATGTCAAACTGCTTGTCCCCATCGCTTACGTTAACATACAAATGTGTAGTGATCACATATCTGCAATAGTCGAATACTAACTATAGATGGCGCACCGTGTTTAGGCAAATGAATATTCTCCAGTTATAAAGGCTCATTATCATTTAATTTGCATACGAAAACGATGCTTTGGTAATACATTTTGCATTTATGAATATATCTAATTACGAAATCGAGAATTACGCTTAAAAACCTCATAATGGTTAGCCAATTATATTTTTACAACTTTTTCAGACACATTTTTCATGTAGCACTGTCGGAATTACAAAACTTTCCGAACTTTATATAAACTTGTCTTTCATTTCAGTGTTTCCTCAACTACAGCACTTGATAAATCTGACAAAACGGAAAACGCGTAGTAAATTTTCAGACGACTACCACGGGTAGTCGCCTACTTAAGGTAGAACGCTCCTCGGGGACAGATATTCGGACTCTCAAATTTGTATACCTTTTTTTCTGATCTACCACTTGT
This sequence comes from Ptychodera flava, assembly GCF_041260155.1. NCBI lineage: Eukaryota > Metazoa > Hemichordata > Enteropneusta > Ptychoderidae > Ptychodera > Ptychodera flava. Next base: position 30,607,811 of record NC_091939.1, read on the forward strand.
GGGGGCTCATTTTTAAGCTCTTGGAGAAAGAAAAACTTTCAGCGTCTTAGTTTATCGAAAATAAATGTTTCAATTTTTATCCAATAGAGTTAACTCTGGGATGGCGGCCATTTTGAATTTCAAGTATCGGTTATTTGTTTCTCTAGTTCTAAAATTTGCACGGTGACCCCCGATTTTTATTCTTGATTTTGAAAGAGAATGGTTGGATTCCTTGAGGAGAGTTTGAGCAAAAGTTTAAGTCTTTCACTTCGAGGTGCATACTACCTTAAGGTAAATTAGACCAAGTCGCATAGATTTCCTTCATTCATTTTATGTTTATCTTAATCATTATAAAATTATCTGAGACGTTCACTCGTTTTCACAATGTTTCCTAAACTACACAACTTTTCAGCAATGCTATTGCCATGATTGCGGGGACCTTTGATTTTCCCTATGGCAACTCACTTTTGACATGCACGTGATAGATTAAACATATTTCATTAATGACGTAAGCATATACATTTTTGGTGGGTGCACATCCCATTATCGTCGGGGTAACCATGAGTCCAGATATTTGAAAACTTTGATAATGAATAAAACATTGCCGGCTAAACTACCTTATGAAAATACGTTACGAAACACGTTATCAAACTAAGGTTGTACTGAATGCCTAAATGAAGTGATGTAATTGTAAATATTTCAGCAAAAGTCCGTGTAGTGTTCTTTCAATCCTCTATTTAATGGGCTCTCTGAAGACAAAGTAAGGCATCTACAACAGTACTTCAAATTATCAAGACACGCTGTTCGCTTTTTCCAGATCTGAACGGTTAACCAACCTTCCAAGAACGTACAAAATGCAGGTGGAATGAGACAAAAATAAAAAGTTTTTCACAATGTTTCCAAAGTTTTTCAATGGCACACCTTAGCCTTTACAAAGCAGGGGTCCGTTCTACTGTATATCCCTTTCAAGGAACAACAATATTCACATCTCTCGTCTTTTCTTGTTTTCTGCTCCTAAGTCATCTCGTTTGCCTTCTCGGGATATCACGCGTGACTTGAGTCCTTGTCGCCACCGAGATTGAGTTCTTTGACTCTGAAGGTGCCTTCTGCATCTATAGATCCGTGGAAGATGCGTCTGCAATAGGAAAAAAAAAACATCAACATATCAGCATTGCATGTTTTTTTGCAAATGATTACATGGACGAACTTGATGTCTTCACTACTGAAATGTCATTCTATTGTTATTGGATGTTATAAAATCATGAATCCAGGCACCAAATCCCGACTTGACCAGAAATTAGTACGTAACTGGTCGTTTTACCAAGGCAATGTATTAATTTGTCATCGAAAAAGCCACCCAGGCTATTTTCATGACGCTAAGTCTCATATCACTATCAGTCTTACTGTTATTGAGGGAAAATAGGTGTAGCATCCAATACAGTGTTCTCCAATAAACAGAGGACGGCCAATTTACATGACAATGTTTAATTTACATCTTCTTCTGTTTTGCAAATGTATTTTTATACACATGTGAATAGATTGCTTAAAAATAGAGAGGATGCTCATCTCAAAAAATCCCCTTATAGAGAACCCCGCATTGATAATTTTGTCATTGTTTTCTTTCTACAGAAAAAGCGTATTAAAATTTCAGGGTTCTAAAATCCCCACATGCATACTACATTACGCGTATCCATATTAACTTGGTGCAGCTAGATTGCCACACAAAACTTCACAGTGTGAATGCTGATAATAACAATCAGTTTCCAACCCCTGTATTTTCTTTTGCCGTCTACAGCATGTTGACTTGAAACATAAAGTGTTAACCTCGCCAACCAATACACGTTACACAATACTGCAATGTTATTGTCGTTAGATGAATGCTGGTGAACTAAAATACAGCTGTCAATAATAACATGGGACTATACGCACGTACAGTCTGTGTAGGCGGGATATACATTGAAAGTTTTGACACGATTCGGGAAATAGAAAGAAACAGGGTGTTACTGAAAAAAGAAGAATATGAGAATTTCACTACACCATCAAAAGTAACGGCTAACGGGGCAGTAAAGTAAAAGGGATTCATTTTGTACAGAAATCGTCGTCTGCCTTTTTGTGTAGATAACAGTTACGAATAACGGCCTTGCCGAAAATTTAACAGAAGTATTCTTTTACCGCCTGACAAAGGTATCATCAGACGCGTGTATAACAGCCACCTGTAAACATTTATGGTCGTATTCATTGTCAGCCCGTCTGACTGTAATGGATTTTGAACGAGCTTGTCTGCAAAATGCTGCATGCTGGACCCTGCTTATAAGGACTGATCATGTCCATCGTTACGTGCATGCTTAGGGTGAACGATTATTGTAAACCAACATTGAAATATACTCGACGCCGTGACACCAGAGTGACGGTCGTGACAATCATAGCCGTCGGTCGTCAAGGTAGAACCATAGGGGTAGCACATTAAGCGAGAAATCGTCACATTGGACTAACTGACAATATCGATGTCTAAGCTATTGTCGCCGGGGATCTCTTAAAACAGACAAACACAACATCCCCTTGGAAACCGTCAATCGACCCTAGTAATGCACGCAAAACTCATAAGAGAGGTAAAATATTTCACACTGAATTCCTATGCGCAAGTTTTTAAAACGTGAAAAGTTTCACAGAGTATACGTAGATTCAGTTGCTTTATAAACTTATGACAGATTATACAACTGAAAACGCGCGAGCGAAATAATCAGAAAAAGATGTGAAAGTGTTCCTGCTGAGATGGAAAGTAATTCTTGAACGCCACTGACATATTTTTAGTTGAGAGTCCGCACTAGCTTTGTCAAACAATGATCAAGAAAAACGTCTTTGCCAGAGATGGCGCTGTTTGAGCCAAATAGTACAATCAGCAGACATTGGAAAAATGCAATTCGATTGATACCCTAGACACATTTTGGTGACCTACCAATTCTTTAACCCGTACTATTCGTGCGAAATTTTAACTTAAACGCGTCAGATAATATTTGCAATGTTTACAGTTTGCAGTCGCGTAAATGCCAGCCTACTCTCCGTTGATGCGTATTGAAGTAGACACTTCCGCGCAGTGAAGTGCAGTCGCGTTTTGCTTCGATGAAAATACGGCAATATTTGTACAGCACTTTGAGATCATCGACTGCAAGGTTGGGGGCTGTAGGGCGTTTTCAAAGCGCTCAAGTGTCATTCACTAGTCGTAGAAGTCGAACATGCAGTACAATTTCAAAGCATGTATTTGATTTGCAGTTTGGCTGTGAGCGGAAATATATTTTCTCAACGCAGTGTTCGAAATAAATTGAAATGGTAACAATTAGCTTACCGTTTCTGATCTTCATCTCTATGGCATTAGGCCGTAAATATGAAGTCGCTTAAGATATGGAATAAAAATTTGCTTTCATTTTGGTTTTGACGTCGACACACGGGTTTCGAGTGAAAGTTTGGCTGCTAGTAGACTTGGGGAGTGCAGTCAAAAGTGCGAAGTTCAGGTGAAAATCAAGATATTATTTTCGTAGTCTCGCATTGCAATATGAGAAACCATTGCTTCTTTTGAATACACCGAGATGTCTCCACGATCTACTATGTATTCTAATATATATATATATATATATATATATATATATATATATATATATATATATATATATATATATATATATATATATATTCTCTTTGATGGCAGGAACAGAAACACTGGTCGTCAGTTTTCAACTTTTGCAAGCAAGGTTATGGTACAAACTAGCAGATGGCGTGGGTGAATTTTCGCCATACTGTCCATAGGCAGCCGATTGGGGGCGCCAAACCCAGCGTACGCACTCAAACGGACAGGCGCTATGAACTTGGTGGTCGCACGCATGTAAACTTGAGTGATTCTCAGCCTTTAATGACACCATAGACAGTTTTTCTATCGTCTATGATGACATCAAATTATTCAGTCTCGCTGTGCATAGATTGAAGATCCCGAAACCCTTTGCCTTCATATCATGAATAATGTAATTTTGATGTCAAAGTAACAATATTTGCCCACCGTGGTACAACGGATTGATATATCACATCCAAGATATCGCTTTCTTGTACTTTTTCTTTTATCATAAACATTGCCTCTTACGTCAGTGTACCTTTAGTTAGTCAAGCAAGCTAATCGTACATTAACCAAGGACAATAGGTTTTTTGTCTAAAAAACATACCAACTAAAAAACGAAATGAAAAGCTGTCCTCTTTCTTTCATTGAGAACATGTGAAAGATATTTAGCTGTCCATAGTTTTCTCGTTCTATTCATTATAAGGTTTAAGTCATGCGTTAAAGGATGCTTTGTTGGGTGTATAGTGACGACATTGTGCTTGCAAGGTCGTTAATGCAGATTGAGTTTTGAAGCACGGCTAACCCCTTCGCTTCCAAGCCCGCCTCGTTTCAACACAAGTATTATATAAATTTGCAAAACAAAGTACAAAACTGACTATTTGTGAAGGCCATCGTATTTTCTTGTGTGAAATTAACTTATGCAAGAACTTCACAAGCTATACCTAGTTATCTTAACTCTTCAAATTTTAGGTCACGACTGGTTTCCCCCTAAAGGTTTGGAATGTTATCGGCTGTCCACTGTGTACTGGCACTTGTGTTCCAAAGCTTCAAGAAAAGATGCAAGTCAAGCATAAAGAGTACCATTGTACAAAGACTGTGCTATGTACCTGGTATCTGTATTCCACGGCTGTGTATGATGATCGCACGCCAACAAGAACACTGCGCAATACTGTGTACAAGGTCACTCTGTGTACACGAATAACAGCATCAACATTAACTGTTTGTGACGGGACGTTGATGTGGATAACATTTTAAAGGGATAGCATATTTCAAATCATTTTCTACTTGTCTAACCTGGGGTGTAAGAGGATGCCATGAATAGCTGTAGCTTGCCTTATTAATCACATACTATCCCCTTTTGTTGAACTTTACGGACCAGTACATCCATGGTCCAAGAAACTCTGAGAAAGTGAGTCTGAAATTGCAAGTCACAGGGCACATTGGCTTGCCAAAGTTGAGTGAATGTTTCACTGTAGCCATTTCCCCTAAAAGCTGATGGAAATAATCAGTGTCTTGAAATCAAACAGAGCACGGAATATCACATCTTGACTGGAGAAAGAATTTCTCCTTTCGTTTATTGTATTTCGGTATATAACATCTCTCTAAAACAATAATCTACATTTTAGGGTTTGCTTTCAAATTATCCAATATTTCCATCGTAATTCACTGCGATACAAAAGATACCTTTGTGAGCAAAGTCCCAGTAAACCCGGCTGTGTGGTGTTTATCAAGTGAAAACTGAGAATTCTGTCTTCGACGTGACGTGTTTGCTAAGGTTCACTGTGTGTGAATGAACCTACCTCGTCCCTATCCTTTGATTAAACTTGCCACCTTTGTGTGATCAACGTCATGAAAGGGACAAAGGGGGTCACAGGACATGTGCACTGGTCGACTAAACAAATTTTGTGGTGACTCAAATGTCACAGGTTCAGCACACAAAAGAATTCTAGTCGAAAAAATCTTCAGCGTCAATAATATCGCTGACCGAGCATAGGAACGTAAAAGGAATGTGGTCACAATGCGTGTGTTCTGTGTTCGGCGGTAAATTAATATCGCCCCGAGGGTTCTACACGAGACGTTGGACAACTTCTATGCTTTCATTTTATTCTTATTTTACATGTATATATATTCTATTTACGTTGTTATCATTGGACAAGAGGAAAGTTTATAGAACAATTGGATCTTCATGTATGTATTGGCATGCTAATTGGCCGGGGAACGCCGACATTGTCCTTTTGTACAGGTCAACTCTTTCAAACAATCAGGGATTCCAAACTACTGAACAGCCATGCTTGTAATCTGCATTGGTACTCGGTGGGAAAAAAATCGCACACTGCAACCAACCTGAAACAAAAGCATGTTAAACAAACATACAAGGCAAGACTTCCGTACCCAGAATCAATTTAGGGGGGGGGGCATCATCTCTCTCAGAAAATCTGACCTTGAGGAGGTCTAGTTAGGTCACGGTTAGTGTAAGAGTTATCATCAATTACAAATATACCAAAAGTGCTGCTACGAAAGCCTGAAGTTGGGGACTTGTAGGGAAGTCTTGCCACTAAAATACTTTCGATGGGTCCCTTCCACCTTAGGGTTTTCAGAAGAACAGTGTGTTAGTCTACACTATAGCTAGAACTAACCCTAACCTTAACCTTGAACTCTTTTAAGGTTGGGTTAGATGCCACTAAATATTGTTGTTTTGTGTATTACCACCATTTATCGTCTACTCTCTACAGCAAATAGAAATACCCAGTACTTGGCTTGACATCACATCCTGTGTACCAGTGCAGTGCTTTGTTATTTATCACAATCGAATTTTTCTTTCCTCACGTGAATTTAATTGTCAACAATATAAAAACATCTTCAGCTTATTATGCATCGTGTTGACATGCATTATATTATGTGTTTCAGCATGTTCAATGGATTCCATCTGGCAAACACAGATAATAAATATAACAGAGATTTAAAATATATAATTAATTACTGTAACATTGGCTGGTACACAATCATAAGTATACACTTACTTTAGGGTGGGGTTATCCCTCAGGAGAAGTCTTTTCAGGTCATCCGTGTCCATATCAAACATGGTTTGTAATTCCAAGATCCTCCGTTCGAATGCAACGTCACGTGGATTTTTCCCGCCATCAAATTTGAATACACTATCTGTTTCGCCTGCCGCTCCCTCTGCGCCGTCTTCTATGTCATCATCCTCGGATTCATCCTTCCCATCCTCCTGTTTGGGGTTTTCAGCATCGTCTGGTTCGACCTTTGTGGCTTCTTCCTCCGCCTTTGTGTCCGATTGTTTTGTGATATTGTCACTAACATCTAAACTTCCTTGTTCGTTTCGACCAGGTATACTCTCTTCCTGTTTTTCGCTTGTATTGGTAACATCCGGCAGTTCCTTTTTATCAGTTTGTTCACCTTCGCCTCCCTCGTTTGCGACATCTTCGATTCTGCGAGAGTCCTGACTGTCGCTGGACAGCGTCGTCGTGGTCGTGTGCGTTGACATGTTGTCAAGTTCCTGCAGTTGCGCCTTGCGCTTCGCCCTCTTTCGCAGCCTCCTCAGCAGTTTCTTCCTCTTCAGCTCTTCGTAGGCCTCGATGTAGCTCTGTAGTTGCCAGTAGGTGATGCTGCGCGTAGTTTCAGGTTTATCGCAGAGGAACGCATGCAGGACTAGAACCTGGTTGCTGGGATCGTCGGGGTCGTCCATTATTCGAGTAATGCATGCAAAGACGTAGGGATGAATGAGAGATCCCACACCATAACTTACATGGTGCAAGGGCACAAACTGGTGGATACCCTCCCGTTTAACTTTATTAAATGGCCCACCAATTTCCTTCACGTGAAGTCCATCCTTGTCAAACCGCATTGTTACTTTCGGGAGTTTCTGCCTTTCTCGGAGTTTACAGAGAGAATCAACCGGCCCTTCGACGTTGTCACGACCAAATTCCCCTGCAGCCGGCATTCGGCCCAGGTAATGACAGGTAAATGTTGGATACCTGATCGGAGATCTTCCGAGCCCACGCTCGTTCATCTTCGTTTGAAACTCGGCCTCTTGCTTTTTCCTGTCCGACTTTGAGTCGCTGCCACTCCGTTCTCTAGTACTACTTGAACGTCTTTTTGCACTGTGGTCGCTTTCCCTCGTGACGCCATGATGATTGCTGGCCAGTGCCCCGTTCAGATCGGCACTTTTACTTCTCGATAGCTTCCTGAAAAACGACGCCATCTCCAGCTCCAGTGGTCAAGACTGAAGTGTAAACACCAGCGACACTCCGATGACTGTTATGTTCTTGAGAAGTAGAGCCGCGTGGGAATGGAATATTTTCTTCACTAGATCATGAAAGTGTTCAATGGCGTTGACAACATCAACATCGACCTGGTGAGTCCATGAATTTACAATGGACAGATTTCAGAAGTAGGTCTGAAGATAACAACGGCAAAACAGTTATTACCTTAAATATTGTTGCAGGCTGCTATTAACGCGGTATATCACCTACAGCCCGCGAATTAATTCAATCAGTCCTGGAGCCGTCTAGTTTTTCAGACAAATGACGACGAGCGACCTGATATATGCCCTCTGGTATTCAGAGGCGCGTAAACTCTAATGGCCGACGCAGTCCCGACGGACGGTTATTGTTTGGCGGCGCAGAACCAGGAGTACAACAACCTTTCATAAACAAATTTAAGTGCTACTCTAATTCGCATACATTAGCATTAGGTTCGTGAACCTCGTTCTGGACAATTGGCAGGGTACCCTTTCGGTGAGTCGAAACACTGAGACTGTCTGACAATACGTCTTGACAAAGATAAAGTACTCTGGTGATAAGAATGACCTTCAGCGTTGTCAATAACATCTTCTTCACCTTGCGGTTTACCAACAAAGCAATCTTAAAGGTTTCGCAAACAGGGGTGTTCTATTGTTCCAATGTTAGCTTGTTGACATCGTTGAAAACAAACTGCTCTATCATAGGATTTAATTATATCCGTACCTTGCTGTCTTCTCTTGGTAATCCATTCATGAATATAAGGAGACACTGGTAAATTCTTAGTGCAGAAAAAGCTTTACTCTGACAATTAACAGGTAAAGAAACAGTAAAGTGTATAAATTTAAAATAAAATTTTAGGTTTTTGAAAAACTAAGATGCTGAACATTTTTCTTGCTCCAAGAGCTTTAAAATGAACCTCCACAAGGGATAGATCAGAAAACGATCGTAAAAATTCGAGAGTCCAAATACCAGTCTCCGACGCGCATTCTACCTTAACACGTGACAGGTCACTATTGTTTGAAAAAAAAGACAAAGTAAGAAAAGTAGCTCGACGAATCTTTCAAATTATTGTCTTTCGCATTGAATCATTTATGCACAACGATTTTAATTTCCATTCGCAACCATTTTGAAAAGATTTATGACAACTGCAATGGTGCATTTAAATGCTTGCTCTTTTTTGCGATAATTATCGACAAAGTACAATACACACTATTATGTCTATTTTAGACAATCATATAAGCACAGGTTCCATCAAAGAAAGCGCAGTTATACAGGCATAAACAAGTTCGGCCTAAATGCGAAAGCCAGTGTTATTTTAAAGTGATACTTTAAATCTTTTTCCAGGCACGTAAAAATACAATACCGTGAGAAAATGACACTTTCAAAACTTCAAAAACGTTAACAATGAAAGGGTGGAATTATTTCAATGGCAGATGCAAAACAGCCTACAGTGAGTTAACCGAGACACCCACTGTGACAGTCCTTCTAATGTTTGAGAATTTAAAAAAAATATTGAAATTGTATCAGGGATTCAAGGTCAAGACGCATACGGAGAATTCTGATATCACTTATTTATTTATTTATTCATTCATTACTTACTTGACCTTGTTTAGCGAGGTAGCCTGGTAAACTCTATAAACGTTTGTCTCCCAATGACACTCAAGGTGAACACGTCCAAAATACAATAACTATATAAAACAATTTAATGAGACAAATGCAATATTTAAAAACAACAAAAAGGCACATTAAAATCCCCAATAATTTATGCATAATTACATTTAAAAGAGGCAAGTATCTCCGAAGATTTTAATCCTGTTTTCAGCCTATTCCCCTCAATAGAGCCTTGTGTTCGATCACGATTTTTAAAAAAATATTTAGTCTGGCTTTGGTGACATCCAACTTATTTTCAGAGCTAGATCAAGTCACACGGCTTTGACGCTGATTGACAAATTTAAACATTTCCATTCATATATGATGGTTCAATACATTTCAAGGATTTAAACACTAAGCAAATTTTCGGATATTCTATCAGATGAAGGCATACTATGCAAAGATTTAAAATTTCCTTCGCATACAATGGTTATTATTAGCGTCAATCATAATACGCACAGCGCGCTTCTGTAAGTTGAATAGATTATTTAAATTTGCAGTAGTTCCCCAAGAAATACAGCAATAGTCCAAATGAGGATTGCGATGTGATTGGACAAAACATGTATCTACAAGTCATTACTGCAACATTGTGACAACATTCTCAAAATTTCATAGGCCGAAGCTCGATATTTAAACTTTAGATGTAACTTACTGTTAGCATGACCCTCATGCGCCACTTTGTTGACTCAAGATTATTGTCAACTTAACTACTCGTATAAAATAATATGATCCAAGGTCTGATTATGCTACATTGTACTAAAACTCATTTTCTATGCCTTAGTGGACTATTTAAAAATATAAATCCCACAGACAACTACAGGGGATCATGCACCGTCCTTTATTGTAGTGGATAACGTGTCGTCGCAACCCCCATTCTTTCAATACATTGAAAAATAGATGGATGAATGTAAAATAAAGAGATTCACAAAATCTTTCAAATCAGAGACATCCTACATATGAATGTCTAAAGTGAGAGTGTGCATACATATACCAAGTAATGCCCTTTAATTACCATCAAGCTGTGAGTTTAGTTCATTTTCTGGTGTTTCTGTTATTTTGCGAAAGAATTTTTATCATAATATCAAAAGAAATTCTTATCGTACATTACGATACAATTTCTTTAGCAAACATAAGAAAAACACCGGGAAATGCAGCTTGTCAACACTGTATGTGTGACCTAATGCATGACAAATTTATTTTAGACGAATCAGCGTTCGTCAGACCTTGAATTTAGTAACAGTGGATGTTGTAAACAATTGTTTGCAAGGTAACACTCTACATTTCGACATGTTTTAGAGAGAATCCAAATGAAAATGTACCTTTCTTCTAAAACGTAAAGTGTGAGATAACCTAGTAATAGATGGCGCCGAGTATGACACGTTTTATATCTCAGGTTTATCCATATCTGGGTTGGGGAGAGAGAGAGAGAGAGAGAGAGAGAGAGAGAGAGAGGAGAGAGAGAGAGAGAGAGAGAGAGAGAGAGAGAGAGAGAGAGAGAGAGAGAGAGAGAGAGAGAGAGAGAGATGGGCAGGCAGACAAACTAGCACAAAGGAGGAGTTGTTTCTTGTGTGTTGGCTTAGTGACATACCTAATGAAATCAGCACGAACTGAAGGTTTACCAATGCCCTATCAACCAACATTCGTATTTGATGGAAGAAAGCAATATAGTTTTCATAACTGTCAGACTTAAATGTCACTCTTGATACATGCTGTATGACGAATCAGTTTCTACCCGACAGATTCATAAATTTCGCATTACGAGGTTTTTAAAAAGGTTTCATTTGAGCGCTCTTCGTCCAGACAAGAAATGTGGCACCCTAAGTGTTTCCAGGAAATGCTCACGGGGAGGAGGACAATGATTGAACAAATATGGATGGCCTAAATTTGCTAGAAATGAAATCTACCTCTCTCTTTAAAACAAGGAAAGTCCATAACGTTGTATGTGGTGGATCTTACTTTTAAATCATAGTATCTCCGTGCCTGCTTCATTTACCCCCGTGAACTATTTAACAGATTTAAGGAAGTCGAAGACGAATCTTGCTTTATTTGTACCCTAGAAAGAGTCACGGTGGTTTGCGAGTAAGATATATTCGAACTCCTACTCTATTCCAAGGCCTGTGACGACCTGACGACCTGAAAGACAACTTTTTGCGCCAGGCAACCAACAGTTTAGAGCTTTATCCAAGTCGGATTTGACTTCTGCTTTTCTTTACTTTTTAAAGTTGGAAGCCCAGTTCGGTTTTTGTTTGTTTGTTTTCTTACAATCGCTATCTCCAAGTCCCATTCTCCTAATAAGTTGTGGTTTTGAACGACATTTCTATGGTATCAGCAGCAGATTGAAGTAGATGTCCTGTCGACGTTGATAATTAACGACTGAATCAAACACTTTCAATGCAATGAAATATGATTTTGATTGTTCCTGTCGTACAGCTGACTGCATAAGAGATGAAAGGTTTGTCAGTATTGCTGGCAAAAGATAGTGCATCGCTATGGGTAATACTAAACGTTTATAACCCTACCTCTTACAAACACGTGATATCAGACAGATTGAAAACTCGTTGTACGTAAGTTTCCATCACAAGCAAAGAAAAAGTGGAGAAAGACGGTCATCTAGCAAATTCAGTGTATTTATAGCTCATCCGATCTAAGGCTATTATGGACAATGGGCCTGACATATCTCGTCTCCCAGAACAGGATTTCTGAAGGAAGGAGCATCCTAGCGATACTGTAGCGCTAGAATGAATAAATAGCATGCTCGATTGTTTGTGTCAGGATACTAAATTCCTGAAGATCAAGGATGCGGGGAGGGTTAAAGGTCATGTCTTTAACGAAGCATTTTACGGGACCTATCTGTTTGGTCGGGTGGTTTTCGCAGGTCATCACAGTCATCTTCAAGAATCAGTATTCATTTTAGAACGTCACGTGATCACGCTTACTCAACAGCGAAATGTCAAGATCGACTGTTATCGTCACTGGGAAATCCTTATCGATTAAACAATTTGTAATGAAATGTTTAATGCTCGAAATTGTAAATGGAATCGATATTCTGAAGTCTACCGATATCAGTGAACAACAAACAGAAAAGTCTGACTGGCTACCGGCAAACACGATATTTTGTGCATCTCTTGGCACTAAGGATGTCTCACACGTCCCAGGAAGTAATTTTATAATGTATTATCCATGTATAAGGTCAGAATAGTAGACTACAATAAAAATCTTTCTAGAATGCATTGTGATAGCGAAGCTACATAAAAATCGTTCCGTTTCTTTTTGTGCTTGCATGGCTTTTACCCATGATAATTCCACGTGCACCTTCATTGGCTGCTATATATGAAAAACAATCGTTTCCAAACCATATACCCTGGGAAATACGTTATCACGGCTGAAATAAATTTTGATGCACTGATTTCCTCAGGCCCAATAATTTGAACTCAAATCAGTAATGACTCGAATTTCTTGCAGTTCATATAAGCTTATAGTGATATAAGATGGCTCTTAATTTACGTATTAAATGCCAGGAGAAACGGCCTCGACAAAATCTTCCTTTTCAACAGTCTGTGTTCCAGTCATTGTCGTCTGCAGCATTGAATGACACAAAAACGTGCTTTGAGATCGGCAGATATAACGGTGACGTCACCATCACTTCGCCCAGTACCCTCAATTATAGCATTTTTCATCCTCTCTTTTTCAATGGTTTCTTCAAAATTGTCTGGACTGAGTACGTGCTTTCAAGCTGTACAAAGCTGGGACTAACATTCTCATGTGTGCTACAATGATACTGAATGGTAGTATTATTCTATCTCGATCTTCAATCGGCGCACACCGATTAATGAGAAAACCCCCGATCTACGATTGAAAATCCCACGAGACAGCTGCCTAGAATTTGATTTGTTTAAATTTCCGTGCACGTTCATGTTGATTGAACTCTGCACATGCAAAGGAAGTGTTCTAAATCATGCAAGAGACGAGAACCAATATTAAAATCTGATTCTGATTTATGATTTTAATCACTGTCGGAATACAGTAGAGAATCATGTCTGGAAACTGATTGATTAAAATATCAGCAAAATGAATATTTCTACAATTGTGAAGCGTATTAAATGCTAGGGCAAGTGAAAATTAGTTAGCCCTGCTATGATGGCTTCAGGTGATCTCAATTTTCGGAATGATCAAAATCGGTTTCTCAATGATCAACGGACATGACCAGGCCGAACTTGCATTTTCAAGTTTCCAGCTCGTTTAATTTAAGTACAATTGAAACATGTATCTTTGACTCTCCTTCGCTCGTTGCGATCTCGAGTTTTTTTTTCTTTCCTCGAACCCACGACCATTGAGAGGGCGAATTCATGATGTTTGAGAGGGCGCCATTCAGAGACGACATCAACAAACCGTTATGTACGCATCGTGACCGTAGAATGACATTCGATGATCAGTGGAGCAGAGTCTAAGAGAGCGGCGCCCATTGACCGTATGGCCAGCAGACTATAACTTCAGATGGCAAGCTGGCGTACACCCTTTCTTCTTGGTTGGATTTTCTTTCCTTCTCTCTACTATCAGGCGAAGCGGATCACGTCTGCATTCACCAAGGATGAGCTAACCAAAGCGAAGATTGCTGAAAAGTAAGCGAACATTGATAACAATATATACGATATGTAACCTTTAATCCTGAAGGCTTCCCGGCTAGAGGGTCGATAAATCCAAAAGGCTCATCTTATCGTAGTGAGCTTGCACGCCAGGCAACATGCCAACACATATTACGCAATGACCTACAGACTTCAGAAATTGAAGACTGTTCAGTATTCAAAATTATGGTAGGATGTGAAAACTGCAATATCGTACGTTATATGACATAGACAGGGTACAGCAATTCTGGGAAAGCACCGACCATGCATTCAGAAATCATAAAAATTATGCAGGACGTAACAGAAGATAGACATTAGTCTTGTACAGGGCTTGTAAGTCACTCACAGTGTATACGTTTGACTTGATAATATCTAATCATTAGATCTGTGGAAAAACTTTGTTTATCATTAACAAAAACAGGCATTCTATCGTCATCGACCACATAGGTTATAGGTATAGCCAAGACATTTATCAGAGGGCAACCCCATAACACGTTTCTCTGGTAACTGATGTAAGTTTATTCATACACACTGAAGTGCGCATGATTTATTTATTTAGAATCAAAAATTAACACCATAGTCCACGTTTTGTTCTGAAAAAATTAAGATATGATGTCAGAAATTTAAGCGCGCTCGGGGGGGGGGGGGATCTTTCGTTTATACAACCAAACAGACTGGTCACATTCTAAGAACTTTGTACCGCTCATATCGATTGATGGCCTGTGTTTGCTCTTGCTAATAATAGAACCGGCTGTTTGACCCTGCAGGTCATTCCCGGGTTATTATACAGTGTGGCATGTTCTCAGGCAGCTTACATAGATCTTGTCAGGAATGAACTGAAACGAAGTTTACCCTTTCGATTGATCTATTATTATTTTACAAGACTACATTATGTGACGGACAATGCTCATCGATGAATCATTTTTATGACGTAAATTGTGCAGTTATCGTTTTCTTTATGTTTTTCGTAACATGTAATGACACCGCTGGGACTGTTGTCATTACATGTTATATTATCGTTACCACAGTCTCACCCATTCAAACCCCATTAACTGTATCATCTGACTATATTTTCGCGTTTTTTGTTCTGTCTGAAGTGGTGAAGTACAATTTTGAATCTGTAGCCAAAAATCATGTTGAAATGCAGCATTGTTCAAACTGTTTAATACACGGCCTGTGTGTATTACCGTTCGGTATTGTGATGTTATTGACATCTAGCGCTGGATAGAATTCATATGTTAACAACAGTATTGCATAAGATGAACACTGCATTGTGTTAGCAAGTCTAAGACCGATGCTTAGTATGTCAAGACCATACTGTCCGGAAAAGAGCACGAAACTGTACCTTTTTTTTACTGGAAAGAAAATAACAAACACATTAAGATTATCAATAGTTAGAGCTCTTGTCCACTTTCATGTGTATATGTTTTCCGGTTGATCTAAGCAGCAATGGCTGGTTTTTTTTATATCTTCTTGGAATCCTTACACCGAGCATTTATTTAAGGTTCATTCGATCCTACTCGTCTACATGAGTCACTCAAACAAACCACGTATAAGCTGTAATTACTGTAGTTACGGTTGCGCACGCGGGACACTGGGTTTTGCAGATGACTCGACTGGATAGGTTTAAACTGCTGATCGAAATACACGTAACATTTTCGATCGTCGTGTACGGCGCAATTTCACTGAAGTCTAGAATTTCTCAATGCAACCTTACAATAGGAGATGAATATGGCTCTGATTAATGAAGACTATTTCTCCATCACCATAGCAATGAATAATTCTAATTTGCTGGATATTTACCGAACCCCTTTCTGTTTGAACATTAACACAGGTCTGTTTCCATCGTGCAGGCGGTCATGGCATCTACAGTTGGTGTTATCATAGTTTCATCGTGTACTGGTGATATAATGTACGATAGGTTGGTACGCCCTCTCGCTTTCATTCTAACTCTAACTTTTAAAGATTTTTTAAAATGTTTAAAAGTATCATGTCAATTGCAAGTATTTGTTCTTCTCCCTAAAGTTTGAAAGATCAATATTTAGCTTGTCCATATAACGTCTATATGTGTAAAATACACTGGCATTGTTTACATTTGAATTCTAGTGCGGACCAGAATTTATTCGTCAACAACAACAGTGCAGTCTATACATGTACAGACTGAATTGACAAGCTGCATACTGTGTATATCAACATACAAGAAATCATAATTGACATTAAAAACAAAAATAGTGTGAAAAATCATCAAGAGTTAGAATTATTGGCCCTTTAATTATTTTTTCGGTTTCTGAGAGTCAGCTGTAGTATCTAGTTAAAATGAGAAACGGGAATACGTTTTGAACAGAGGATACTACCTGAAGTTAACGACAGAATAGAACGATGTGAATGACATATTTTGATTATTTTCAGAGCAGCCATATTTCATTGCATGTTTCCTTTGAATATGTGTCACTTTTTCCCCGTAGGCATTGGCTCGTTGAAAGCTACGTCATATTTGCAACACCGTATGAGCTTTTCGATATCTATGCTATGTACGTCGTCTTTACCGCTGGAAAATCTCAACAGCAATCAAATAAACTAAAAAGCCAAATTTTAGAGTTTTTGAAAAGTCATCCAGCGATGATTCTACATCACCTTGTCCTTATATTTCTCTTCGGACCTGTTGTTCTTGTAAGTATTCAAGTGTTTCATGCCGTTACCCTATCCATGAATATTTATTTGTGACAACATACTGAAGCTTATTCGAGTAGTTCGTTACCTTCCAAGAAAGCAAATTGTAAAGAAATGAATAATCGTAAATTTGACTCAGAGGGGTTGAAATAACACCTCAGAAGAATCCTTTGTTCCGTTTCGCAAACTTTTTGAGTGCAAGAAATGAGATGACATCAATTTGTATGAATTTGTTTTACGGATTCAGACAGTTTCTACGTTTTGTTGTTATGGTAAGATAGATAGCATTAGCATCATGCGAATCTAGGAAAGGTGTTAACATATTATATTTGTTTGTTCGTTATTTTACTTATTTTACTCCCGTACCTCTGTCAGTTTTTCCGGAACGGAAAGGGAGATTTCTTCGTTGGGTGTTTCTGTTTTGTCGAGATGGCGAATCCATTTATGCATTTCAGGGCGATATTGAAACAGGCAAGTTTATGCATTATATCAATTATTATTACCACTCGAGTTCTGACAGCAAGCTGTTCTCCAAGTGAATTGACATAACGCACACTATGAATTATTGTTTGTGCTGTACGACGTGCCTTGGGAACAGATCTTCGGACTCTGCAATCTTTATAATTCTACGCAATTGTGCCGTTTAATTTCGATTCATTTCGAAACTTTTGCAATAAATAAAGTTGTCAAAATTTGTTTTTTATAAGAAAACTGAGAATTTAATCTTCCTACTGACGATAAGCTTAAGTGTTTCGAATGTCGGTAAATGGGTAATGTGTTTTTTCGATCCAAGAATTTGCACAATTACCCCGGATGAACGAGAATAGTTTCTTTGGGCAGTTCTAGCAAATGTTTGTAGCTTTCTGTCTAGAGGAGTGTAGTATTCAGCTGAGTATTTCAACTTGCAGACGTCGACATGTGAAACTCTATGAATGCTTAGCATTTGCTGACTCGTCGTGACTGTTTTTCTGTAGATTGGTTTGGAGAACACACGGCTTGGTATTGCGAATGGTCTGTTGCTGTTGGTTACCTTCTGCGTGTGTAGACTGTTGCTGTTTCCCTTCATGTACGGCATCTACGGCAGAACCAGGAATCTGTCGCTGTGGGAAGTACCTTTCCACATCCCGTTGAAATGCAACGTTGGCTGCGCCGTTCTCCTGGCATTCCAACTCTACTGGTTTTACTTGATAATCGGTGCCGCCAAGAGAACTATAAAGAAACTCAGGTGACAAGCACTGCCCGTTTTACTCAGCTGTTACTATGACAACAGCTTGTATCATGAGGATGAACCGTAGACCACATTTGCAATATCAGTGCAATACAATAGGACGAGCTTGGATCATATGAATGTTGACGAGGACGGAGCCTTACGAAAATTCACACTCAATACATGCATCCTATGGAACTTGTTTGTAGCGGTGATAAGGCCAAGCAAAAAAAAAAAAAAATGTGTGTTTTCGGCAACATACCTCCGAAAATGAGGGTCCTAGGTAGGTCAGAGGAATTTTAAAAATATTCCTTTTTGTTGAATTCGACCCATAAAAATACGGTAAATTAGAGAATTTACTCGAAATATTTTAAGAATGCGAAAAATGTCCAGGGTCGGAGGTTTTGTCATGGGTATGTTCGGTTAGCGGAAACACACACATTTTTGTTTCTTGGTCTAATGCTTTAAGACAAGGATCAATGAATGACTAATCTAAACTGTTCGTGGTTCGCTAGCTTGACCATGCATATAAATTTTGAAATACTCTGAATGAGATACAAGAAAAAGTGCGATTGCATTAATTGGCCACTTTGTCAGGGTATCGTCAAATAGTTGGCCTCTTGTAAGAGAAATAAAATTGAAAGTAAAAGGGTAGTATTGGATAGCCCATTGAAACCAAAGTATAGAGTGAAAATATTGGACATGCTTTACCACAAAACAAATCAATTTACCATTGGAAGAAAGCCTTGGACATGTCTCCATGGCCATTGACACCAATTCTTTCAAGATGGCTGAAGTCGGCAGTAATTGCTGAGATGTGGGTAACTGATGGAAAAGCATCACAGTTATGCATTCACTGAGTGCAATTCTTCAAAGAAATCACTAGGGTATCACATCTTGTACACGGGAATTCAATTGCACTCGAACTAGCCACCGAACAATTTTCATATCAAGTCCACGAGTCTGAAGATATTGGGCATGTTTTAGGCAATGCAACTTTCGCACTTTGTTCTTGTACAACATACTTTCACAAAATAACTGAAATAATTTTTAATTTTTGTAAACAAATTTTTCGTGTGCATCTTACTTTTTTTCTGATGACAGGTTAGAAATCTTGCCCATGTATACGATGACATAGGCCTGAACAATTTAGCTATTAAAACATCACATATCTTCATCCGATGGTTACAATTATTTTATTATTTATGGGCACGTTTTCTTGTTCAATCTTATACAGTCAAAATGAGGCTGACAGCTGGGAACATTTCAAAAATAAAGACACTGTTTTTGTTGACAGTGAATTTTTATATAATGCGATATTTCTTTATTGACACACACAGATAAATGACACAGACCCTGGCCAAGATTTTCTCTCTGATTCAGTAAAACTGGATATTGTGCTATGGGAATTTCATGTGTACGTTGAACTACAACAGCATGCCCCTTGTGTGGTTGTATGCGCCTCGAAAGTGAAAGATTAACTTTTTGCTCGGACTTTCGTGAGGTAATTTTCAACCTCTCTCTTTCAAAACCAAGAATAAAAATCTGGCGTCACTGCAAATTTTGGCACCGGAGAAACAAATCACTTGAAATTTCACGACATTTAATTTCAAAATGGCTGCCATCTACGTGTAAACGGGAATGAAATTTAAATTTTCACAAAGATAAGAGGATGAAAGGTTTATTTTCTCAAAGAGCTTCAAAATTAGCCCCTGCAAGATAGGTCAGAAAATTATTGTTTAAGTTTGAGAGTCTGAATATCCCTGAGGCACATTCTGCCTTACCGGTACACAGTCACCGGTAATCTATATATGCCCATATATGGTCAAAGGGGCGTTCCCTGGTGTTCAAAATGCCCATTTTAGGGCGCTGTTTTCAAAAAGCGGCCACCTGCTTCAAATCTGTGATTGGTTAGATTTTCCCTTTCCATGGTAACTGTGGCAAAATTGGAACAGGTGACAGTATACCTTTAAGCTTTCAATAGTGGTACATGCCAAGACGAGACCTAACACATCAGGGATCAACATTGCCAAAAAAATGTTTGCATTCCCTTCACCAAATGGGTGAAGTATCATCAAATGTTAACTTACTTTGAGAACGTCATAAACTGGGCCGACTCGCAGCGATTTCGAAGCTGTTATCCAATTGGGTGGCTGAATCTTACCAATATAATGAAAACAATACAAATAGACTCCCTAAGTGGCTGTGAATAGTGACAATCGACCAATCAGATAAAACCTTGCAAACACGCTGCGAGTCAGCCGCATAAACTTACTATTATCCGTGTTCTGTAAACAATAAATCAAATACAATGCTTCATTTACAATGAAATGTTTCTTTAATAAAATTACCAATTGGCCAGAGAAAAAGGTCACATTTGACAACAAATACATCTACTAATATTAAGGTGAAGTACTACGAATTACGTCAAATTAAGTTGTGGTGTCATTTTCTTGAAACTTTGCACAAATATTCTTGGAAGTTGTGCAAGTTCAAAATTGAAATAAAAAACGGGGGTCACCACGCTTGTTTCCATGGAAACGGACGTTAAAATGGCGTCGTTAGAAATAAATAAAAATGATATAATTCACTTAAACTAAAGAAAGCAATTATAAAACGCTTAGCAAATGAGTTAATTTAAATAAATACCTAGACTTAAGATCAATATCTATCGAATGTATAGTTTTCATGATGTTTGTGAAGAAATTTTAACATAAGTATCGATTACAAAATGACGATATCAAAATTATATCACTTCATAATTTTCGAACTTTCTTCCTGTCGCTTTGAATGGTGTCATTTTGACAAAACTTGGTGAATAAACTCCTGATATAATACCATTTAGTTTACACTTTTAATAAAAGGGTGTCACCACGCTACTTTTTGCAATATCTCCAGGTGAATGGTTAATTTGCGCCATATAAATAGGAGAGAAATGTTAATTTTTCGCTCATATTGAATAAAACCAGCTTCCTAGGGGGTCAAAATATGACAAGGTTATAGGTCACATGTATTTCTAAGACACTGGGTCAAAAAATTGGGTAAAAGCGCAATTTCAACAATGACAGGTGATGTTAAATACATGCGCTACAAAATAACCCATTTGCGGCAGCCTGGAGTTAAATCTGCGCAGAAACGTTCTAAAGCGTGTGCGCGTCCGAATTCGTCGCCCTTTACATTAAGTATCAGCTCTGGAATACCTCAGACCCATTGCAAAGTATTAGCACAGTAAACAAAACCTGTGTGGGCGCTTTTTTGTGGTCAGCGAAAACCAACGAGCCATTTTCTAATCACAAAACATGGACACGAACATTATATTCGAGAAAATACTTTGGAGTTATTAAAAACATACAAATACAAATAGCACGATGTTGAAGTTGAGTGTCATTTTAATAATTTGGAAGAAGCACAAAGATGCTAAGGTTACCCTTGTGCAGTGAAATCTCTCTTTGTTATCTTGTTCTTTCACCTGTTAAAGAAAATGAAATTGCTAGTCTGGGTAGAAAATCATAGTGGTTGATTGTATCTATGACAATGCAGCCTGACATTATTTTGAGCTGAAAGTGAGGTAACTGGACACAGCAAGTGTTTGGCATTAATCACTAGCGACTTAAGGAGTCATTCTGGTTCTGTGCCAATGTATCTCGACTCGTTTTATGATTTTGTGTCCATGGATATTCTCATGGGTACATATATTCATGGTCTAGTATCTGTAACTTCTGATGATTTTTTACTATTTTTGTGTGTCATTTGTAAGTTCTTGTTCTACTCTTATAAAGCATGTTGGAACACCTACTATTCAGTTTGCCAGGGCAATGTACTGTTATTGTTACCCCTTCCACCATCATAGTTTGGCCCAAACCCATTGTTATCAATGGTAATTGTGGACCTGTTTACAGGAAACTGGGGGTGAACAGGTTAAATTTCAATTCTAGTCCAGACTTGAATTAAACAGTGTACTCTACAGTACACGTACAGGTTGGGTAGACAACTTCTTTGGGGATCGAACAAGAAACTGTTGTTGATGTTGAAAATACATAATAGCGGTAAAATGATCATATGTTACAGCTACTGTCCCTTTAAATGTTGATATCATTCAAATCAAACTTTTGTTGCTGGTGTCAAATATACAAACTTGCAGAATGCATCTACAGATATACTGTCTGTCCCCCACAATACTGACCTACTGATCTCTTTACGAGTAGCAAATCTCCATACCAAGGTTTTGTATATGTTTATTTCAGAGTTCAAGGTTTGTGAATACCTGATGCACTACATTTGAAACATCCATACCTGGATCAATTAGTTTCTATACTGGTGATGATTAGTACAAGAAGCTGCCCATAGACTGAGTGGAAATAGTTTCCAATCAACTTGTTTTTGAAATGAATTCTAAACAGAAAACATCCCAGTCAATATCAGATTTTTACTGTGAACTTTTCAAATGATTTTTTGTCTAACACAAAGGTCGTAGATTCATCTTTGACCTGGTCTACACATTTACACTTTGTGTACCTGTTGTCAATGAATGATCTTGTGGCTGATACACAAAAATGATGACACGAATGTTCAAAAAGTAAAACTGGACCACTAGACCACCGGACAGCTGCACTTATTGTGATTGTGATCTTAAGAGGACTAAATAAGCCTCAAAAAGAGACGTTTTGCTCAGCCTTGGGTTCAGAATCCACCCATATCCAGTTGAAGGGTGATGCTTTCACAGTAGTGAAGGCAAAAATAATGCCATGTTTTGGTACTTTTTAAAAACAGATTATATCACTATGAGAATAAATAAAACTCCTGTAAAGTGAAACATTAAGTGAAAGAAATTTTTGCTGGCAGACCTGTTTCTCTTAATCTACCCTGTCGTTCTGTAACGCTAGTGGATAATTTCTGGATCATGGACTTGATATCCCCTACGTTATCACTAAAATGGAATGTTCCATTTTAGAATTCATTTAGACTATTTCATATTTTGCAAACTCCATCAGCTTAGCAGGTACACAGAGTTTCTAACAGATGATAGATCACTTTGGTCAGAGGTGACCAAAATTTTTAATGATGCAAGTGATATAGAAAGGGCTACATAATTACCGTAACCATAAAAAACTTTTAACATGGGCCGAATAACCTTTGAAATGCCCAACTTCTAATATTTCAGTTTAACTCTCAGCAAACCTGAGATGCAGCTTTTCTGAATGTCCGATATGAAATATTCATTGAAAAAAAAAGACCAAGTCAAGTCACATTCCCAGAATGCACTAGTTCTGGCCACGAGTCACGTGGTAGAAACACCATGTTTTTTCTAACATTTTAAAGATTCTTGAGATGAGAAGTATTACTACACCACAGGGCTGCCATTGTGTGAATCGACTGGAGTGAGATTTTTCTGTTAATTTGACCCTGCCAATACTTAAACACCATTCCCTGCCTGTCATTTCAATGTGCTGACAAACATCAAGTGTGATGTCATACTAACCTTGTCTTTGTATGACCAAAAAAAATACTACAACAAACCTAAAAACATTGCAGTCCATTTAAATAATTGTTTTGGTTATGCTAACATGCATTAACTACACACGAATGCATGGTAGTAAAGTTCAACGTTTGTCACATGTTACTTTTTAATGTTAACAAATATTTTTTTAAGCTGCCACTCATTGGGCAAAGACCCTATTTCAAGTTTTTTTTGGTACATTGAGGTTGTTCATTTTCATCATGCTATTGTATGTAAATACAGTTACTGCCCATGGAAAGGATAATTATTGTGATTGGGAGCACTCATTCCGGGAAACCCACACCCAACTATCACCTGGTATTTTGCTTGTCAAGCTTTTGCAAGTCTCAATGGCAGCTAAATCAAAATGTCACATGACCATTTAGTGTGAGCTCAGTTAACAAAGGGATCACATGACAATTCAATGTTAGTTTAGTTGACAAAGGGATCCTGCAAATTCTGTCTACTTTCAGAACTAGTTCAGTATTGAAGTAATTGTTGAGCAGCACGTCAGATGTTGCATTACCCTGTGTAATCAGATTTTGACTTCTTTGACCAGCACTTGAACATTTTAATAAAACAAAATCTACGAGGCATGCTGCTTTGATATCCAGAAATGTGAAGAAGGATGTTGGTTTTCCATCACTGGAATTGAAAAGACATCACAGCAAAACTAGACAAGGAGATACCGGTAAATAAGATTTGTATGCCTCTACTGGAAATCCCTGATGGTCAATGTTCTGAATGGTATTATGAAGTATATAACTTGAACTTGAAAATTTACAATGTCATCACCCAAAAGCAGATATGAAGTCTGCTTTGAAGGGAAGCAGATCTGGTGAACAAGATATACTATTGGGTCAAAGCTCATCGCGGCAATTCTGTCCGAAACAGTACCAGCCATGGAAACTCTGGTGTTCAGCCTAAAAGAGTGTGGAGCAAAGACAAGCTTCAACTAAATATGATGTAAAGTTGGAAAAAACAACATGATTCTGCTCACTCAACATGCTGATATCACACTGGCCTTCTGGAATCTTGAGATGTTGAGCTGATGTTTACCATCCAGTGATGCAGACTTTTGAAAAGTGTCATTTTATCACAATTGACTGAAAATGGCAAAAGAGTTATATATTCTCAGAGAAACAGTCATCATGGACAACTCAGAGATATTCCTAAAGTACTAACTGACAGCAAGTATGTCATCTTTTGATGAAATAACCTGCCAGGTAATAGCAAGAATAGTGGCATTGTCTTTTTGTAACATTTTTTTAAACATACTATTTGAATTCCAACAGTCTGCATTTGACCTTGCACTTATAATTGCATTTCACCAAGTTGATGAAAAGCTACTGATATTTTCACAGGAGCTTGCATTTTGCAGTTGACTTCTTTGACAAGCTTTTGAACATATAATAACCAAAATCTACGAGGCATGCTGCTTCGATGCTGCTTCAAAGTAGATTGAATTGTTGCTTCCAAACACAAAACTTTCTATCCTGCCCTGCTGTGGAATGCGGAGGCACTCTAGATTAGATTAGATTCTGTGAGTGCATGGCATGGCACACTGTGCTGTTACGCGTACACCATGGTAAGTGCACACTGTGTCAAGCTCTGCTGGTGTGCTTATTTCGGAGTGGCACACCATACCAGTCCATGCACGGCGTGGAGCATAGTGCTTGCATGGATGTAACATCCATGCATAAAACATGATGCACTACACACACATGGTGTAGCGCAAAGCGCTAGCATGTGCCTCGTTTCTTCTGGACTCCTCAGTATAACATGCCTTCACCGCGCATCTATTTAAAACTGACAATGGTGTCATGAGCTGTCAGATGCTGAAAATTATGCCTTTATAAAACCATTCCATTTTGCTCCATTCCAAATATAAAATCTTTAAGGGCTAAAAACACAGACTGCTGACATCAACCTATGATTCACAAAATGTTACAAACAGAAAATGCCACTTTTAATATATTTTATGAATTACATTTAGAGAGATTTCTTAACATATTGCAAGCTAATGAACAAGAAAATTGATTATAAACGAATTTTCTCTCCTCACTCCCGTACCACTTGATACAGAAATAGGACTCTCATAAATATAACACCTAAGAGATAACAAAATTTACAGTCATACAAGTGCACAAAAATACACCGAGAATTGGGGACAAATAAAGAATTCATCTGACACTTCTTTATGGGCCTACAAATATTATTAATCTGCTGGTGTCTGTTAAAATGCATACACACCCCCAAGGATTGACAGAAGTGTATTAAAACCCAACAGTCGTGTGATACACAGTTCACTTTCGTTGTCAAAGTGCGTTACAGTAATCAATAAGGAAAAATGCTGTCAAGTTTTGGAAAGAGTCGAGAAGGTACCTTGTTTTCTTAGAAAATATACACATCTCAAGGATATTTTTTTTTACTCAGAAATATACATATATTTGATATATCACTATAATTTACAGAGACAAAACACTGTTGGCACAAAAAGACCAACGGCGACAATTATTGGGAACATCATACTACTTTCGTCTGATGCGTACGGGTCCACTGTTTTGGGTCCTGATGTTTTTCTCTTTTTAATTTCTTTTCTCACTTCTTTTTCTTCCTCTTCTTCTTCTTCTTCATCATCAAGGTCAAGTCCGGGGATAGGTGGCTGTTTGGGGACATCTGTGTCATGAGAGAATAAGACGGATAAAGAATAGATTAGTAAATCCATGGACTGTAGAGATGAGAACAAATGATCGGTCTCAGTTATGTGAATACATTTATCTGCTGCGGTTGTGAACTATTGTATTTATATGTAATACAAATGACTGTGTATTAAACCCTTGGAATGCCTCTGAAAGTCTTTCTGATTTTGAATCTGATGCTAACTTTGTCCTTCAGGGCTATGACCTATCCAGAGATCTTTTGGTGATGCCTTTCCACTTTCCATGGCATAATCGAAAGGCTGGATAATACAAATACGGATCATTGGCTGAACAAAATCTTTACTTTATAAGCGGCTGAAAGAAATAAATTTGAATATTGAACACTTCTGTCGGTTTACTGTACCTTTAGACTGAAAGATCTGCCACTCGAGGATGCTATGTGTGCTCCCCCTGTTAGACAGCGCCCTCGAGCAATGATATCTTTTAGTCTACTGTACCCTATGATCACTCTAAATAATACAGAACCTGATAGTGTGGCTTGTGTTCAGAGTAACATAAGTTGTATCTGTGCTCACGCCTTGTAGTGGCTGTGTATTATCGGTGTATTCATACTTTGTCAGTGAAAGCGACAACAGATTATAAACGGCTGATCACTGAGCAAAATGTTTATACATGTATGTCATCAAAAAAGACCAAAATTTTTGATTAAAATTAGACTCAAACAAATAGAATATCTGAGCAATACAGTAGCATTTTTCATTGAACTGAACAAGTTATCAGCCACTGGTTTTCTGGGGGGGGGGGGGGGGGGGGGGGGGTAATGTAAAAAAGGAGCAGTCCAACACCTCTGCAATGTTACTGCTATTCCATATGACTACCAAATGACTGCAATGCTTCTTTTACAGCAATTGAAAATTTTGGGTGACTGACTGAATAACTGTGAATAATTTACTCTCAGAGTAAAATGTCTCTTTAGCATTTCATGATTCATTTCCAATTACGTTACACGTTTGCGCCATAGAAAGCTGTGCATGAACATGTAGCTTCCGGGAAATCAACAGAGCGGTGCAAATTCTATCGTATCAGGGAATTTTATACTTGTATGGTTGTCACAGCTGCCTTGATGGATATGAATTGGTGTGCCCTGTGTAACAGGAAATTGAGAAATGAAATTTGCAGGGGTAACCTCCATTGTGGCTTACATCGCTCAACCATAGATACTAGGATGAAGAGGATGTGAAACTATGGCACGTCACTTTTAACAATGTCCTGAGGCGTGTAATATCACCTTCCAACCCGACAGCTATTTCATCAGCTAATCTGATGCAACAGTCCTGAAATAAGATATCATAACATTAATTGGAAATGAATATGTCACTACAAAGACCTTTGTATGACATGTAGTCTATGGCTGCTGTTGAAGCAAGTGACTTCAGAAATGTGCCTGTGAATTGCTTCAGACTTTGGCCTATCAGTTTACAAAGTGCTACATGTATGACATATAACCCACCATCTCACGAAGCATTTTTTGTTTCACTACACCCTTATAAGCTCTATGTGGGGCACATGATCAAAATTTGTCAAGACAAATGCAAGACAGTCACCTCCAATGCATTTCCAGTATTTTTATTTTGTCTATAAAATATTTGTTTTTTGTGCTACCCTAAAACCACATAAAAACACCAAGTATTTACCATGTCAACATTACCTGTATGTAATTACCAAGGCTATTGGTAAACAACTGAATTTCAATCTGAGCTTGAATAGATTTGCCAACAATAACACTGCATATTGTAAATAATATATTGTTTTTGCATGGCTAAATATGTTATATGAACAATATGCTTTAGGGAAGAGAAGAAAACATGCATATTTCATAGAATAAAAATAATTACGACTCTTTGAGCCCCAAAGTCAGTTTTTGTCGCCTTTATAAAATATAGCCCAAGCAATTTTTTTCAGATTTTTGCCAAATTTTGATAAAAAAATGTAGCCAATGAAAAGTGATGTCATTTGGTCCAAAATTATCAAAAAAATTATGGAAAATTTAATAAAAATTGGTAAAATGTTGAACCCACTCCTAGCCCATAATGGATGAGAGCAAACTTTGCATAACATAATGTATGAGAAATCTACACTTCCTTAACAATGGTACACACAGTGTTGAACAGTGAATTCTCCCTCCTGAGCTGGAAAAATATCACAAAAAGATGAACAGGGAACATGGTTTTTGTTATCAAGGGTCTGTCATTTAAATTTATGCACAGACAGTAGAGGGGGAAAGACGTACCTTTTACTGTCTATGCTTTATGCTGTAACATGGCAAGGGGCGTAAGTCACGGGGCAACTTTCCTTGCTCTTGATATATGCACCAGATGTAGGTATTGCTTTGTGCAAAACAGGAAATTCACAGACCTTTGTCCTTTCAGGAATATTTTTTTTCAATCCAGTATCTATTTATCAGATTCTATGGAAGAAAAATGGTCGGACTTGGATACTTACCATCGATTGATCCTCTCATCACATACAGGGCATTTATTTTGGGATTGTCTCTATAACCCTGTGAGCAAAAAATGTGATGTTTGTAAGATCTTTCAGGACAGACAGTACAAGGCAAATGATTTATGACTTGGGAAATGAAACTATACAGCGCCCTCATGAGGCAATAAGCTGACGGTCACCTTGTAGCGTTGACCAGCTTTCCCAGTGAAGTGTGTTTCTCACAGCAGATGACAAGCATCATCGGTGGTGAACACTTACTTATTTAGAGCAAAAGCAACTGAGAAACACTGATTATGAAAACTGACGGGGAATTTCTGTTTACTTTCAGTTCAACTTGTACCTCAGTAATAATATTCCACTGGTATTGAATGGAATACAGTCCCATGCTAGCAACAAAGGGAATAGAATTAAAAGTTTAAGGGGTTTTAGTGGTTCTTTTGAATACACTCCTTGAATGCATCCTACAGTCTTGTAAAAAAACACTTTAGCAATTGTATGGAACAGTTTAGTCCCATGGTAATACCATAAGATTGCTACGGGATATTTTTGTCGCAGTAAAATGGTCTTAGGGTAAACAGACTTAGCAAGCTTAATCAATTAACCGATCATCAGTCTAGGACTTCTTTACAGTAGGGTGTTAAAGATATTGTCAGTGTTCCTAGATTGCTAAGGATAGGGTAGAAAACATACAGTTATCATGGTGATGAAAAACATGAACATTTATCAGATTAACCCTTGACTGCCAAAGTCAATTTTTGTCTCCTTTATAAAACATAACAGACAATTTTTTTCAGTTGAAGACAACTTCTTCTTCAGATTTCCTCAAATTTCGATCAGAAATGTAGCCCATATAGAGTTATATCCATTTGGTCCAAAATTATCAAAATAATCACAGAAAATTCTTAAAAATCGGTAAACTGTTGCACAAAAATTTTTGAAGGAAAAATTACAGCACTCAAATTGTTAACCCCTGTGATCCTTTTAAAAGATTTCATGTAAACTTCCAAAAGAATATCAAAATCCTGTTGGCTTTGTCTATACATAATTGATGATGGACTAAAGCAATGACAATTTCCTGAAAACGACAGAGCAAATTATAGACCAACTTACCTTTATAAATTCTACCAGCAAGGAGCCGCTAAATGTTGAAACCTCCCCTTGAACTTTGAGTTTTCCTCTGGTTATCGTGAAAGGAACAATTTCATCATGGGCTGTCCCTCGCCCTACTTTATCATAAATGTCCAATTCTGCTACCACTGTGTGTTGCTCATTGAGTACAACATCGAATACCTGGTAATGGAAAAAAAAAG
The DNA here is from genome assembly GCF_041260155.1 of Ptychodera flava. Classification (NCBI taxonomy): domain Eukaryota; kingdom Metazoa; phylum Hemichordata; class Enteropneusta; family Ptychoderidae; genus Ptychodera; species Ptychodera flava. The sequence continues at coordinate 30,637,777 of NC_091939.1, forward strand.
AAGAACGTAAATTATTAGACAGTTAAATATACCTGGTGCATGGTGTGTCAGACTGTAGCTGTACAGGTAATTTTTTGTGACTGATGTTGAGGTATGGTTCAACACGGCCATGTGACCTCTTGAATGTCCTTTCATAAAAAATTTGACCTCTAGGAACGAATGAAAGGTTCGCAGTATGGTGGCATCTGAGAGCCTATTTAAATGGCATAACATGCATACACAGTAAGGTGAAGTAGTTTGTGTGGAGATGGTCAATGGTCATATTGACAATGCAATTTCGGCCGGGGTCAGGTGACTTGGTCAGGTCACCAGTGATTATGCTAAGACATAAATCAAAGTACTATCAACAATAAATGTTTATTGCAAACAATTGGTGTTGTGACTGAGACAGAAAACATTAATATGTTGATTTTATCCAACAGGGAAAAAGATACTTTAGATATTGATACTGCTTGGGTTTGCACTTGATTGCATAAAATGCATTGTCTCAGACGTTTCCCTGAGAAGTCAGCCTATCCACACCAGCTGAAGAACTGTGAAATGTGTCTATTAAGGATAGAATGCTAAAAATGTGCAGTTCTCATAAAGATATCCTCAATTGACCAGTACAATTCTATTTGATGTAAAATACCTGTCCTTAGGAAAGAAGTGAGAAGTGACAAAAGAACAGCTTTGACCCTTATACAGAGAGGCCTATCACTTCCCCATCTGCCAAGTCAGTAACAAACAGTACTGCCACAAAACCCTTGTGTATTTTCACCAACTTGGCATAGCAAGTTATAGCAGCCAGGTTGAGTCAGTTAAAAACCATGTTTACAGTATCTCTGTTTTCAGGGACCTTCAAATCTTCAAGTCTTTGTTCAAATGCAACATATGGGACCCCGGTATGGGTCATGCAATGCCCAAGCCTCACCAACAGTAACTTGACTTGACCTGAGGGCGATACATGAACTTGGTAGGATAATGGTTGTATTGTATTAGTGGAAGTGCAAGGACAAACAAACAGTACCTAACAATATACTAAAATGCTGAATGCATAAGACAGCTGATTTCAATCAGGTCTCCCTATGTGTACTTGAGAAAGAAAGTATTTGAAAACTAGAAAAATCTCTTTCACCTACCCACAGTATTTACATTTAACGTGTGCAATCACATTGTACTTTTTTCATAGACTGTACCATAAAAAAGCTTTTGAAACAATTTTTTGTATATCATTTGTAGGTTGTAAAAATACACCTGGCCATACATTCAGTTCGCAGTGCAATTGTATATATAAATATACATACACAGCAGACAGTAAATAATAAAACCTGCCACAGAATAATCTTCATTTTTTCATTCATGATCGAACCAGATGATGTGACATTTTTACACCTACTTGATTGTAAAGGACGTTTATTATTATGTTAACGTGGGTGGATACTGATACACATGTGGGTTTCAAATTGTACACCTACCATATAATTTTTCAATTTATATACAAAATTGTTATCAGAACTGTGAGAGACACAAAGACTGTGTACATTAATGTTTATCAATAATAATATAAATGACAGTGTCATGAAAATGCTGGCATACGTTGGTAATTTTATCTCTGCTTGGTAGATGTGCATTCTAAATACATATCTTCATCAATGTACCTACATGCAGATAATTGCATCAACGTATGTTGTTTGGTTTTCACATCTGTACACACTCTCTACCTCTAATTGCAAAGAAGATGTTGTTTTAACCCTTACACCCCTATGCCCCTCCATATGGGTCCACCCACCCTATTCAAAACAATTGGTATGTACCAAAAACTGGTGGGTACACGGATGAATTTTTGTGCAATATAAATATTTCCTTGGATGATCATCTTTAGATTTAAAATACCATTTTGTGAAAACTTTGCCATATCTTTGTTCAAGAGAGTTACCATCCCTATTGCTGTCACAGTGGAAAATGAACAGTCTGTCTGATCACAGATATAAAAGAGGTTATCTCAGTTATGCCAGTGTATTGGGAAATACATGTATGAAACTCACTAACTTTTCTTTGATAAATGTTTCTCAGATTTCCACTATTCTGAAGTACACTATGTAAAGTGTATCACATTATTTTGTGCTATGCCAATCTGTGATGTATATTTCTTTCTCTATGATGAACGGTTCGTGTATTATAAGCATGATCACGGAAAGAGATGCAGTGTGCAATCATAGACCCTGAAAACAGATTACGGTGCAATGCCTCACTTTCACTTCCTTGTCTGGTATCTACTGCATATGCTGTATTTGGAGCTTTGTAAAATGTAGATCCAGATACACTGTACACTCAGAACAGGTCTACATGTAAGAGTATACATGTATATGTACTAGACTGTCCATTTCACAACAACCTGTGACCCTCTCATGTACACTCAAAGTGTACCGTACATGTATACACAGCCTGAAATCTCCCTTCACTTTCCACACATTTACTAGCAACCTAGAAAGTCCTGACGAAACTTGATTTATCCACTGGTTTGAGACATGATATATTACTGATACTGAGTGGCAACGCAAATGAAAATCAAAACAGCCAGAGGATATGCAAAGACCACATTTACATGACACTGTACTTTTCCAAAACAAGTTTCTGCGGAACATTTTTACCTGCAAAGCAACCTCATCTCATGACTCCGACTGGTTTTGTTGTAACAGTATATTTGTGTTTGTTTTGTATTTACTATAATAAAATTTATATTAAGCATAGTAATCCTATTTTATTGCGCTGCAAGTCAGGGCAGTGGTTGGTGATTGTTATGACACGGTCCCTCCATTACTGTAATGAGAGACTGTGGTGAAGATCAGTGCATTACCCACTCTGTATGCAGGCAATCTATCAACTGTACTTATTATAATGATGAGGAACTTCACACACGCAGATGTGGTTAACTTGCATGACAGGAATGATGAGAATCGGCATTCAACCCAAATAGTTACATGAACAGTGAAACCTGCCCAAACCAAACCCTGTCTAAACTGGAAACCTGTCTATACTGAACCCTTTTCCCAGTCCCATCCCAATAGAACTCTATGTTAAAATGACCTCTTTAAACCAGACACCTCTCCATATCGAACAATTTGCTCAGTCCCTGAACGTTTCAGTGTAGACAGGTTTTACTGTACACCTTACCTCTGTATTATATTTGAATTTATGCGTAAATCTAGTACAATAATACATGTAGTTTCAGAGATTAACACTTTCACAACAAAAGTCAATTTTGGTCGCCTATATAAATTATACCCCAGCCAGTAAATTTTTTTTCAGATTTTTGCCAAAATTTTGATGAAACATGTAGCCAATGAGATGTGCTGTCCATTTGGTCCAAAATTATTTTAAAAATTTTAGAAAAATTAATAAAAATTGTTAAAATGTTGCACAAAATTTTGGTGGGAAAAATTACAGCATTCAAAGAGTTAAATGGATTAAAACTGTTGAAGGGATTATACACAGTCAACCATATGACATACATGAATGGTTCCCTACTATTCGACATGATTACATAGAGACATACGCAAAATTACTAATAAACTCATGGAACTAAACATAATCGTATTTTGTGTTAGCATTTGCACTAATATCCGACTGATCAGCCTGTTCAGGATGGTACAGCTGACCCGCTCATTTCCATATGCAAACTTCCTCAAATCGCATCTGCAACCATGACTTTGCATTGGTTGCCAGTTAAGATTCATGCTCAATTTCAAATTCTTCACACCTTTGATTGAAGCCATGAATCCGAATATGGTTACATGTGTCCAGGGAATACATCTGAACAGTGAAATGTTTTCAATATCAAACGAGAGCTCAGTAAAAATTTATAAGAAAGCTTTGCGATAATACTGACAATTCCATGACAACACACTTTTCATAGCATTGTAAATTTCAATGATAAAAGAAGACTTCAAAACAGTTACGAGGTCAGGGAAGACATACTACAATTTTATGAGACAGTAATTTGTTCAGTTTACATTTTACATGTTGTGCAATATTGAATTACACATCTATGATTATTTTACAATTGATTTAAATTGGACAGGAACATACATGAACATATTGACAGGGCTCTGGTGAAATTTGCAAGTGTGTAATATACATTTGTTTACATCTGAAAATGGAATTGGCAAAATTACCATCAAAGTTGTGGATAAAATGACTATTGAAGCATGATTGTATGTATTAAACAATGTTGACTACGAGAGCCTGGGGGAAATAACCTCTCTTTAGAGCTTACCTGACTACCTTCACTCAATAAGGTCAAAAGAAATGAATAAAATAAAAAAAAAATAATAGCAGATGAGATCAACAAAAAAGTGTTTTATGAGAAATGGTTTTCAGATGAAGGAGACGCTGAAGGGAAATTATCGTTTGTACAGTTGCATGCTCATATTGAAATTGTTAGCTCTCTTGTTGAAAGGTCAAACTGTGTCGAAAGTGTGAGGGGATTCAGGAAGTATTTTTTACAGTCTTTTTGTTTCAGTTGCAAGCAACATATAAATGGGT